>NW_028259580.1:0-10000 GCF_056163025.1 Triticum urartu | reverse complement strand
ACAAGATCTAGTGCACTGGAACTCGTGGTTATGGACCCGAATCCTTTAGTATGGAACATTGTCTTTTCCAAGTAAAAACCCCTAGTATATGAAAGAATGAAAAGGTGCTTTCGTTCTTGTGGAATAAGAAGCCCTCGTACCTTAATGAAAGGAAAATCGTAATTTTTCGTTAGGTATTTGACCAAATAGGATCGTCCAGTTCCTACAGAACCTATCACTAAAATACCCGATAGGGCTAAGCGGAACGAAAAGGGTTTTCCATGAGATGGTAAATGAAAACGATTAGTCCCACACGAGGTTTGGGAATAAGTGATTGTCTGATAATGAGCAAGGAATATACGTCTTTCTGCTAAAGAGGATCTATTAAACTCATAATTCATTAGATCCTTGTTATCAATGCCAACTAGGTATCATAAGTAAATGGATCCCGGTTGTTCAATCCTTTGATAACCAAGGTCATTCTTTGCTAAAGAGAAATGATCACTATGAGTCAGACTCAATAGAATTGGATCCATTCCAAATAGCGAGAATTAGGATTCTTGATCCCTCTCAATCTCTCTTTCAATTCGAGGATCCAGAGAGGTGTTTTCATAGTCATCTCCGAATATTTGCCATCTCGGAATATTTTCGATTTCATTTTTCTATGATATGTCTTTCTATATGAAAATTGGTTATTTACGATGTACGATGATCCCTGTTAAGCATCCATGGCTGAATGGTTAAAGCGCCCAACTCATAATTGGTAAATTTGCGGGTTCAATTCCTGCTGGATGCACACGAACGGGAACATTCCATAAGTCTATTGGAACTGGCTCTCTATCCATGGAATCTCATCCATCATCCATACATAACGAATTGGTATGGTATATTCATACCATAACATAAGAACAATAAGAACTCGAATTCTTATCGATACTGGAACTCAGAGCATAGGAGGGAAAGTCGATTTATGGATGGAATCAAATACGCAGTATTTACAGAAAAAAGTCTTCGTTTATTGGGAAAGAATCAATATACTTTTAATGTCGAATCGGGATTCACTAAGACAGAAATAAAGCATTGGGTCGAACTCTTCTTTGGTGTTAAGGTGGTAGCTGTGAATAGCCATCGACTACCTGGAAAAGGTAGAAGAATAGGACCTATTCTGGGCCATACAATGCATTACAGACGTATGATCATTACCCTTCAACCGGGTTATTCTATTCCACTTCTAGATAGAGAAAAAAACTAAAGGAGAATACTTAATAATACGGCGAAACATTTATACAAAACACCTATCCCGAGCACACGCAAGGGAACCGTAGACAGGCAAGTGAAATCCAATCCACGAAATAATTTGATCCATGGACGGCACCGTTGTGGTAAAGGTCGTAATTCCAGAGGAATCATTACCGCAAGGCATAGAGGGGGAGGTCATAAGCGCCTATACCGTAAAATAGATTTTCGACGGAATCAAAAAGACATATCTGGTAGAATCGTAACCATAGAATACGACCCTAATCGAAATGCATACATTTGTCTCATACACTATGGGGATGGTGAGAAGAGATATATTTTACATCCCAGAGGGGCTATAATTGGAGATACTATTGTTTCTGGTACAAAAGTTCCTATATCAATGGGAAATGCCCTACCTTTGAGTGCGGTTTGAACTATTGATTTACGTAATTGGAAGTAACCAATTAGGTTTACGACGAAACCTAGAAATCGATCACTGATCCAATTTGACTACCTCTACGGGATAGACCTCAACAGAAAACTGTTGAGTAACGGCAGCAAGTGATTGAGTTCAGTAGTTCCTCATAGAAAATTATTGGCTCTAGAGATATGGTAATATGGAGAAGACAAAATTGTTTGAAGCACGCACAGAACCGGAAGCGCCCCTTGTTTCAAAGAGAGGAGGACGGGTTATTCACATTTAATTTGATGGTCAGAGGCAAATTGAAAGCTAAGCAGTGGTAATTAAGACCCCCGGGGGAAAATAGGGATGTCTCCTACGTTACCCATAATATGTGGAAGTATCGACGTAATTTCATAGAGTCATTCGATCTGAATGCTACATGAAGAACATAAGCCAGATGACGGAACGCAGAGACCTAGGATGTAGAAGATCATAACATGAGCGATTCGGCAGATTTGGATTCCTTTCCTATATATCCACTCATGTGGTACTTCATCATATGATTCATATAAGATCCATCTGTCTAGAGATCGTCATATACATCTAGAAAGCCGTATGCTTTGGAAGAAGCTTGTACAGTTTGGGAAGGGGTTTTTTGAGAGAAAAGAAGAATCTACTTCAACCGATATGCCCTTAGGCACGGCCATGCATAACATAGAAATCACACGTGGAAGGGGTGGGCAATTAGCTAGAGCAGCAGGTGCTGTAGCGAAACTCATTGCAAAAGAGGGTAAATCGGCCACTTTAAGATTACCATCTGGGGAGGTCCGTTTAGTATCCCAAAACTGCTTAGCAACAGTCGGACAAGTGGGTAATGTTGGGGTGAACCAAAAAAGTTTGGGTAGAGCCGGATCTAAGTGTTGGCTAGGTAAACGCCCCGTAGTAAGAGGGGTAGTTATGAACCCTGTGGACCACCCCCATGGGGGCGGTGAAGGGAAAGCTCCCATTGGTAGAAAAAAACCCACAACCCCTTGGGGTTATCCTGCGCTTGGAAGAAGAACTAGGAAAAGGAAAAAATATAGCGATAGTTTTATTCTTCGTCGCCGTAAGTAAATACGTAACTAGGAATATGGAAAATTGCATTTTTGGAATTTGCAATAATGCGATGGGCGAACGACGGGAATTGAACCCGCGCATGGTGGATTCACAATCCACTGCCTTGATCCACTTGGCTACATCCGCCCCTTATCCAGCTAAAGGATTTTTTTCTTTTTTCCATTGATCATTATTCTATTTATTCTGACCTCCGTACTTCGATCGAGATATTGGACATAGAATGCCACTCTTTAAAAAGGAAAAAAGGAGTAATCAGCTGTGACACCGAAAAAAAACGAATCCTTTTGTAGCTCATCATTTATTGGCAAAGATAGAAAAGGTCAATATGAAGGAGGAGAAAGAAACAATAGTAACGTGGTCCCGGGCATCTAGCATTCTACCCACAATGGTTGGCCATACAATCGCGATTCATAATGGAAAGGAACATATACCTATTTACATAACAAATCCTATGGTAGGTCGCAAATTGGGGGAATTCGTGCCTACTCGGCATTTCACGAGTTATGAAAATGCAAGAAAGGATACTAAATCTCGTCGTTAACTGAATTCTGAATAGAAAGATTAAGAAGAAAAAAAGATTCAAAATAAAGTAAAGGTAGGCGGGGAATAACCTTATTTATGACAAGTTTCAAACTAGTAAAGTATATCCCTAGGATAAAGAAGAAGAAAAGTGGGCTAAGGAAACTCGCAAGGAAAGTTCCAACCGATCGTCTACTTAAGTTCGAGAGAGTTTTCAAAGCACAAAAACGTATCCCTATGTCTGTTTTCAAAGCACAAAGAGTTCTTGACGAGATTCGCTGGCGTTACTACGAGGAAACTGTTATGATACTGAACCTCATGCCCTATCGAGCATCTTATCCCATCTTAAAGTTGGTTTATTCGGCAGCCGCAAATGCTACTCATTATAGGGATTTCGACAAAGCGAATTTATTTATTACTAAAGCCGAAGTCAGTAGGAGTACTATTATGAAGAAATTCAGACCTCGAGCTCGAGGACGTAGTTTCCCCATAAAAAAAAGCATGTGTCATATAACAATTGTACTAAATATAGTAAAGAAATCTAAATAACCTTTAGATCCATCTAAGATTTCGATTCCCAGTAAAAAAAATATAGAATAGAAAAATATGGGACAAAAAATAAATCCACTCGGTTTCAGACTTGGTACAACCCAAAAACACCATTCCTTTTGGTTCGCACAACCAAAAAATTATTCTGAAGGTCTACAGGAAGATAAAAAAATAAGGGATTGTATCAAGAACTATATACAAAAGAATAGGAAAAAGGGCTCGAATAGAAAAATAGAATCAGACTCAAGTTCCGAAGTAATTACACATAATAGAAAAATGGACTCAGGTTCAAGTTCCGAAGTAATTACACATATAGAAATCCAAAAAGAAATCGATACGATCCACGTCATAATCCATATTGGATTCCCAAATTTATTAAAGAAAAAAGGAGCAATCGAAGAATTAGAGAAAGATCTACAAAAGGAAATTAACTCTGTAAACCAGAGATTTAATATTTCTATCGAAAAAGTTAAAGAACCTTATAGACAGCCTAACATTCTTGCAGAATATATAGCTTTCCAATTAAAAAATAGAGTTTCATTCCGAAAGGCAATGAAAAAAGCCATTGAATTAACTAAAAAAGCAGATATAAGGGGAGTAAAAGTAAAAATTGCGGGTCGTCTCGGAGGAAAAGAAATTGCACGCGCCGAATCTATTAAAAAGGGTAGACTTCCCCTCCAAACAATTCGCGCTAAAATTGATTATTGCTGCTATCCAATTCGGACTATCTATGGAGTATTAGGTGTAAAAATTTGGATATTCGTAGACGAAGAATAAGTAATCTTGTCTTCGGATTCTGTCCATTGATAGAATAAAAAATGACAAGAGACTTTTTTCCTGAAATCCCTGCAAAAGAAGAAATTATACCTCTTTCTATAAGATTTAATGAAAATTGATAAATCATTTAATATAATTGCTATGCTTAGTGTGTGACTCGTTATTTTTTTCTTTTTTTTAAGAAAAAAACTTAGTAATTATAGAAAATTAACTAATAACCAACCTATTGCTTCGTATTGTCGAGATCCTAACTAAGAAACAGTCACTATATGAATAAATACCTCTATCATAACATAAATGAGTAGATGTGTCATATAGTTGTAGCAACTGCAATTTTTTCTCTAAAAAAGAAAAGGGATTCTAGGTTGTGAAGCAAAACTAAAGGGATGTGGATAAAGGGAGGGATGATAGAAAGAAGGAAGAGGAAATAAATAAGATATAGGATTCCACTATGTATGGTCTATGAATTACATCATAAAAGGCAATGTGATAAAGCATCAATATAATAAAAATAATAGAGAATTAAAAATTGTAACTTGAAACAAGAACTACAAATTTAAAGCAATAATAAAGAGCCGCCCGGGTTAATAAAACTGAGAAAATTAACTCGGAAAGAAATTTTTTGGAAGCTCCGTTGCGGGATTCAGACCTAACCATTCAAGGAGAAGCAGTGGGAACGACAGAACCTATGATTCCATAGGATTTTATTGAAAAGAATCCTAACACTTCATTGGGTGGGATGGCGGAACAAACCAAAAAAATTGTCTTATTTGGTAAGTTTATAAATTAACAAATAAGACAGGAAAGAGTAAATATTCGCCCGCGAAATTCTTATTGAATTAGAATACTTTACCGCGATTCAATAAGAGTAAAAATAAGGATTTTTTTAAGAAGGATTACATTATCTATAAATATAGAATTTAGATAAATATACACACACATCTGGATATATTCTAGATCTTCTTTTTTGACTATATATTATATTTTTCTGTTTTAACAAATTCAATATAAAAAAAACCGAACTTTTTCTATTATCTATTAATGTGTATCTATCCGTACCGTAATATTTTGGAATATTATGAATTAGAGAAATTTACATGCTTTCTGATTCCATTCGCGAGGAGCTGGATGAGAAGAAACTCTCATGTCCAGTTTTGCAGTAGAGATGGAACTAAGAAAGAGAACCATCGACTATAACCCCAAAAGAACCAGATTTCGCAAACAACATAGAGGAAGAATGAAAGGAAAATCCTGCCGAGGCAATCGTATTTGTTTTGGTAGATATGCTCTTCAAGCACTTGAACCCGCTTGGATCACGGCGAGACAGATAGAAGCAGGACGAAGAGCAATAACACGATATGCACGTCGTGGTGGAAAAATATGGGTACGTATATTTCCCGACAAACCGGTTACACTAAGACCCACGGAAACACGTATGGGCTCGGGAAAGGGGTCCCCCGAATATTGGGTATCCGTTGTTAAACCTGGTCGTATACTTTATGAAATGGGGGGAGTATCTGAAACTGTAGCTAGAGCAGCTATCTCCATAGCTGCCAGTAAAATGCCCATACGAAGTCAATTTATTCGATTAGAGATATAGAACCCTAAAAGGGGTATGGAAGATAAAAAAAAATGCTCGGTTTTTCTTTCTGGAAAGACAATATTTCTTTCATCCTTTTGCATTGAAATAACAAATTGAAATCAAAATAATATGATTCAACCTCAGACCCTTTTAAATGTAGCAGATAATAGTGGAGCTCGAAAATTGATGTGTATTCGAGTCATAGGAGCTGCTGGTAATCAGCGATATGCTCGTATTGGTGATGTTATTGTTGCTGTAATCAAAGACGCATTGCCCCAAATGCCTCTAGAAAGATCCGAAGTAATTCGAGCTGTAATTGTACGTACATGTAAAGAGTTCAAATGCGAAGACGGTATAATAATCCGCTATGATGACAATGCTGCGGTTATAATTGATCAAAAAGGCAATCCAAAAGGAACTCGAGTTTTTGGCGCGATTGCCGAGGAATTGAGAGAATTGAATTTTACCAAAATAGTTTCATTAGCTCCTGAAGTATTATAAATACTAGTAGGCGAAATTGAGACCAAAGAATTAATTTAGTAGATTGTGTTTTACGTATATGTTTTAAAATCCAAAATGAAAAAAAAAAAAAGAAAACATGTTGATTATAGAAAAATTAGGAGGAACCTAGAATTAGAGTCTTATGGGCAAGGACACTATTGCTGATTTACTAACCTCTATAAGAAATGCGGACATGAATAAAAAAGGAACAGTTCGAGTAGTATCTACAAATATTACCGAAAACATTGTTAAAATACTTCTACGAGAGGGTTTTATTGAAAGTGTTCGGAAACATCAGGAACGTAACAGATATTTCTTGGTTTCAACTTTGCGACATCAAAAGAGAAAGACTATAAAAGGAATATATAGAACAAGAACCTTTTTAAAGCGTATCAGCCGACCCGGCTTACGAATTTATACCAACTATCAAGGAATTCCTAAAGTTTTGGGTGGAATGGGAATTGCTATTCTTTCTACTTCTCGAGGAATAATGACAGATCGAGAAGCTCGACTAAACAGAATTGGGGGAGAAGTCTTATGTTATATATGGTAATCGCCCCGCCTATAGTGCTCGAATTCTATCTCGCCCTTCCTATTTTTAAAATAAAAATAGAAAAATAGGAGAAAAAAAATATGACAGAAAAAAAAAATAGGAGAGAAAAAAAAAACCCGAGAGAAGCAAAAGTAACTTTCGAAGGTTTAGTTACGGAAGCCCTACCCAATGGAATGTTCCGCGTTCGGCTAGAGAATGACACCATCATCCTAGGCTATATTTCAGGAAAGATACGGTCTAGTTCTATACGAATACTGATGGGGGATAGGGTCAAAATTGAAGTAAGTCGTTATGATTCAAGCAAGGGACGTATAATTTATAGACTTCCCCATAAGGATTCGAAGCGTATCGAAGACTCGAAGGATAGCGAAGATTTGAAGGATAGCGAAGATTTGAAGGATACCAAAGATTCAAAGGATTAGGTTTTTCTTTTTTTTTCTAGGGTAATAAATTCTAAGTTCTAAAATTCAAGCGAAGAGACTTATTTTTTCCAAAAGATTAGATTCATAGTTTAAAAAAGGATACGGAAATATGAAAATAAGAGCTTCCGTTCGTAAAATTTGTACAAAATGTCGACTGATTCGTAGGCGTGGACGAATTAGAGTCATTTGCTCTAATCCGAAGCATAAACAAAGACAGGGGTAATCTTTCGAAAAAGAACTTTACTTTCTAAAAAGTAAAAAAAAGTACCCGCGGAAATGTTCCAATTCCAAATAAAATAATTTCATTTAAAATAATTAAAGTAAAGGGTTTATTTTACCCTGAAACGGATATCTTTGTATCTTTTTTTCTTTTTTTTATTTCTAACTCATATTTATGAGATAATAAAATATGGCAAAAGCTATACCAAAAATTGGTTCACGTAAGAAAGTGCGTATTGGTTTACGTAGGAATGCACGTTTTAGTTTACGGAAGAGTGCACGTAGAATAACAAAAGGGGTTATTCATGTTCAAGCTAGTTTCAACAATACCATTATAACTGTTACAGACCCACAAGGTCGGGTGGTTTTTTGGTCCTCGGCCGGTACTTGTGGATTCAAAAGCTCAAGAAAAGCATCACCCTATGCTGGTCAAAGAACAGCAGTAGATGCTATTCGTACAGTAGGTTTGCAACGAGCAGAAGTTATGGTAAAGGGCGCTGGTAGTGGAAGAGATGCCGCATTACGAGCCATTGCTAAAAGTGGTGTGCGATTAAGTTGTATACGCGATGTAACACCTATGCCGCATAATGGATGTCGACCGCCTAAAAAAAGACGTCTGTAAAAGAATTAACCCGCTTTCAACTTTCATTTCAAGAGAAATAAACGATTCAATGATAAAATAATAATACTAGTCTATTATGGTTCGAGAGGAGGTAGCAGGATCCACTCAAACACTACAGTGGAAGTGTGTTGAATCAAGAGTAGATAGTAAGCGCCTTTATTATGGTCGTTTCATTCTGTCCCCGCTTAGAAAAGGTCAAGCGGACACCGTCGGTATTGCCTTGCGAAGAGCTTTACTTGGAGAAATAGAAGGAACATGTATCACACGTGCAAAATTTGGGAGCGTGCCGCACGAGTATTCTACAATAGCAGGTATTGAAGAATCCGTACAAGAAATTTTACTAAATTTGAAAGAAATTGTATTGAGAAGTAATCTCTATGGAGTTAGAGACGCATCCATTTGCGTCAAAGGTCCTAGATACATAACTGCTCAAGATATCATCTTACCGCCTTCCGTAGAAATCGTTGATACGGCACAACCTATAGCTAACTTGACAGAGCCCATTGATTTCTGTATTGATTTACAGATCAAGAGAGATCGTGGATATCAGACAGAACTCAGAAAGAACTATCAAGATGGAAGTTATCCTATAGATGCTGTATCCATGCCTGTTCGAAATGTGAATTATAGTATTTTTTCTTGTGGGAATGGAAATGAAAAACACGAGATACTTTTTCTAGAAATATGGACTAATGGAAGTTTAACCCCTAAGGAAGCACTTTATGAGGCTTCTCGTAATTTGATTGATTTATTTCTTCCTTTTCTACACGCGGAGGAAGAGGGCGCTAGTTTCGAAGAAAATAAAAACAGGTTTACTCCACCCCTTTTTACTTTTCAAAAAAGATTAACTAATCTAAAGAAAAACAAAAAAGGAATTCCATTGAATTGTATTTTTATTGATCAATTAGAATTGACTTCTAGAACGTATAATTGTCTAAAAAGGGCCAATATACATACACTATTGGACCTTTTGAGTAAGACTGAAGAAGATCTTCTGAGAATTGACAGTTTTCGTATGGAAGATAGAAAACATATATGGGACACTCTAGAGAAGCATCTCCCAATTGATTTACTTAAGAATAAACTCTCGTTTTAAATCCATTGCAATTTTTTTTCTTCTTCTTTTTCGAGTTAGAATAAAAAGAAAACAATTTAGCATCTTTGGTACAATCTATATTTTCGCGAAATGGATCATAATAAAATGGATTTTAGGTATCTAGGGAAGATTCACTTGGAAGTAACTATTTCCTAGATACCTATGGTACTTCACGGTTGAATGAATCAAAAAATATCTAAAAAAGACCTAAAGTTAATGATTTATCAATGGGTAATGTTGCTCCAATACCTAACCAAAGAGCTACTACAGTACCGATTAAAAAAACGGTCGTAGCTACTGGGCGGCGAAATGGATTTTGGAATTTATTGACATTCTCTAGAAAAGGTACTGTCAATAAGCCTGTTGGCACAGAAACCATTAAAAGAACGCCCAATAACTTATTGGGTACCGTACGGAGTATTT
>NW_028259579.1:0-27500 GCF_056163025.1 Triticum urartu | reverse complement strand
GGAAGAGGAAACCACAAGAGTGAAGACTAGTAGAGTCTCGTCTTTTGTCATTCTTTGCTCCTTTTTCACTCAATGATTCCTTCGAATTTGCCGACCAAAAATTCTATATGTCTATTCTATCTATGATATTTCTATATATATAGAATATGATATCTAATATGACATCCGATTTGTCAAAGGGATTGGATTGGTGACTTACCCATTCAGTGACTTTGGCACTGGACGTTCCAAAAACGGGTACTATCGGATCGGGTGAATTAGAGAATAGACAGAGGTCCGTTGGCATTTCAGCCTTTCTTCTCCTTTCAGGGCCTATCCGAAAGAGAATCCAGTACCTCTTGGTCCTGAATATCAGAATAGGACGAACGAACCGGCCTCCGCGGATATCTTTGCTTCGGAACAAAACCCTGCAATCAAATAGATTGTCCCAAGGGCGCCATATTCTAGGAGCCCAAGTTATGCTATTGAAAATTCGTTCCTCTAGCAGTTCCGGTTTGAGCATTCCGTTCCCTTTTTCAAACTCCACTTCTTTTCATATAGCAATCCCTGATCAAAGAGAGAACAATATCCATTTCAAAACATTTCTAACAGATTCCTTAGTTCGGACCGACGAAGTAATGTCACTCGACTATTATCAACCTGACTGCAATCTTTTTCTGTCGGTAAGGATTGCACCAGAGCACCTTCTACTTCTAATAGGCCATGAACTATAGATAGAGAAGAATCATTCTGAGCGAGTACATAAGAAGCGATCCACTTTTTTTCATCGGTTCCAGGGGAAGACCAAAGATCTTGCGCGGCAGGTCCGCCAGAAAAACTCAAAAGAGAAAGAAGTCTCGTTAATCTCTTCATGCTCGTTCCAAGTTCGAAGTACCTTTTGGCCAAAGAAAAACCCGCTTCCTGACACGATTGCCTCTTTATCTTTATATAGATAGATTCTATGGGGTTATTACTTAGTAAGTCTATTTTGTACAAGAGCCCCTCCTATCTGATAGAAAAGGGTCCCATGATCCCGAGCCGATCTTACCTTGGCTCGCAAACCCCAAGTTTGTCTATGAAGAGCTAATCTAATTGTATTTTTTTCTAGAATGGATTTCTTATGTGGAATACTAATGGATAGGGCTTCGTTGCTAAGTGCTACAAGATCTAGTGCACTGGAACTCGTGGTTATGGACCCGAATCCTTTAGTATGGAACATTGTCTTTTCCAAGTAAAAACCCCTAGTATATGAAAGAATGAAAAGGTGCTTTCGTTCTTGTGGAATAAGAAGCCCTCGTACCTTAATGAAAGGAAAATCGTAATTTTTCGTTAGGTATTTGACCAAATAGGATCGTCCAGTTCCTACAGAACCTATCACTAAAATACCCGATAGGGCTAAGCGGAACGAAAAGGGTTTTCCATGAGATGGTAAATGAAAACGATTAGTCCCACACGAGGTTTGGGAATAAGTGATTGTCTGATAATGAGCAAGGAATATACGTCTTTCTGCTAAAGAGGATCTATTAAACTCATAATTCATTAGATCCTTGTTATCAATGCCAACTAGGTATCATAAGTAAATGGATCCCGGTTGTTCAATCCTTTGATAACCAAGGTCATTCTTTGCTAAAGAGAAATGATCACTATGAGTCAGACTCAATAGAATTGGATCCATTCCAAATAGCGAGAATTAGGATTCTTGATCCCTCTCAATCTCTCTTTCAATTCGAGGATCCAGAGAGGTGTTTTCATAGTCATCTCCGAATATTTGCCATCTCGGAATATTTTCGATTTCATTTTTCTATGATATGTCTTTCTATATGAAAATTGGTTATTTACGATGTACGATGATCCCTGTTAAGCATCCATGGCTGAATGGTTAAAGCGCCCAACTCATAATTGGTAAATTTGCGGGTTCAATTCCTGCTGGATGCACACGAACGGGAACATTCCATAAGTCTATTGGAACTGGCTCTCTATCCATGGAATCTCATCCATCATCCATACATAACGAATTGGTATGGTATATTCATACCATAACATAAGAACAATAAGAACTCGAATTCTTATCGATACTGGAACTCAGAGCATAGGAGGGAAAGTCGATTTATGGATGGAATCAAATACGCAGTATTTACAGAAAAAAGTCTTCGTTTATTGGGAAAGAATCAATATACTTTTAATGTCGAATCGGGATTCACTAAGACAGAAATAAAGCATTGGGTCGAACTCTTCTTTGGTGTTAAGGTGGTAGCTGTGAATAGCCATCGACTACCTGGAAAAGGTAGAAGAATAGGACCTATTCTGGGCCATACAATGCATTACAGACGTATGATCATTACCCTTCAACCGGGTTATTCTATTCCACTTCTAGATAGAGAAAAAAACTAAAGGAGAATACTTAATAATACGGCGAAACATTTATACAAAACACCTATCCCGAGCACACGCAAGGGAACCGTAGACAGGCAAGTGAAATCCAATCCACGAAATAATTTGATCCATGGACGGCACCGTTGTGGTAAAGGTCGTAATTCCAGAGGAATCATTACCGCAAGGCATAGAGGGGGAGGTCATAAGCGCCTATACCGTAAAATAGATTTTCGACGGAATCAAAAAGACATATCTGGTAGAATCGTAACCATAGAATACGACCCTAATCGAAATGCATACATTTGTCTCATACACTATGGGGATGGTGAGAAGAGATATATTTTACATCCCAGAGGGGCTATAATTGGAGATACTATTGTTTCTGGTACAAAAGTTCCTATATCAATGGGAAATGCCCTACCTTTGAGTGCGGTTTGAACTATTGATTTACGTAATTGGAAGTAACCAATTAGGTTTACGACGAAACCTAGAAATCGATCACTGATCCAATTTGACTACCTCTACGGGATAGACCTCAACAGAAAACTGTTGAGTAACGGCAGCAAGTGATTGAGTTCAGTAGTTCCTCATAGAAAATTATTGGCTCTAGAGATATGGTAATATGGAGAAGACAAAATTGTTTGAAGCACGCACAGAACCGGAAGCGCCCCTTGTTTCAAAGAGAGGAGGACGGGTTATTCACATTTAATTTGATGGTCAGAGGCAAATTGAAAGCTAAGCAGTGGTAATTAAGACCCCCGGGGGAAAATAGGGATGTCTCCTACGTTACCCATAATATGTGGAAGTATCGACGTAATTTCATAGAGTCATTCGATCTGAATGCTACATGAAGAACATAAGCCAGATGACGGAACGCAGAGACCTAGGATGTAGAAGATCATAACATGAGCGATTCGGCAGATTTGGATTCCTTTCCTATATATCCACTCATGTGGTACTTCATCATATGATTCATATAAGATCCATCTGTCTAGAGATCGTCATATACATCTAGAAAGCCGTATGCTTTGGAAGAAGCTTGTACAGTTTGGGAAGGGGTTTTTTGAGAGAAAAGAAGAATCTACTTCAACCGATATGCCCTTAGGCACGGCCATGCATAACATAGAAATCACACGTGGAAGGGGTGGGCAATTAGCTAGAGCAGCAGGTGCTGTAGCGAAACTCATTGCAAAAGAGGGTAAATCGGCCACTTTAAGATTACCATCTGGGGAGGTCCGTTTAGTATCCCAAAACTGCTTAGCAACAGTCGGACAAGTGGGTAATGTTGGGGTGAACCAAAAAAGTTTGGGTAGAGCCGGATCTAAGTGTTGGCTAGGTAAACGCCCCGTAGTAAGAGGGGTAGTTATGAACCCTGTGGACCACCCCCATGGGGGCGGTGAAGGGAAAGCTCCCATTGGTAGAAAAAAACCCACAACCCCTTGGGGTTATCCTGCGCTTGGAAGAAGAACTAGGAAAAGGAAAAAATATAGCGATAGTTTTATTCTTCGTCGCCGTAAGTAAATACGTAACTAGGAATATGGAAAATTGCATTTTTGGAATTTGCAATAATGCGATGGGCGAACGACGGGAATTGAACCCGCGCATGGTGGATTCACAATCCACTGCCTTGATCCACTTGGCTACATCCGCCCCTTATCCAGCTAAAGGATTTTTTTCTTTTTTCCATTGATCATTATTCTATTTATTCTGACCTCCGTACTTCGATCGAGATATTGGACATAGAATGCCACTCTTTAAAAAGGAAAAAAGGAGTAATCAGCTGTGACACGAAAAAAAACGAATCCTTTTGTAGCTCATCATTTATTGGCAAAGATAGAAAAGGTCAATATGAAGGAGGAGAAAGAAACAATAGTAACGTGGTCCCGGGCATCTAGCATTCTACCCACAATGGTTGGCCATACAATCGCGATTCATAATGGAAAGGAACATATACCTATTTACATAACAAATCCTATGGTAGGTCGCAAATTGGGGGAATTCGTGCCTACTCGGCATTTCACGAGTTATGAAAATGCAAGAAAGGATACTAAATCTCGTCGTTAACTGAATTCTGAATAGAAAGATTAAGAAGAAAAAAAGATTCAAAATAAAGTAAAGGTAGGCGGGGAATAACCTTATTTATGACAAGTTTCAAACTAGTAAAGTATATCCCTAGGATAAAGAAGAAGAAAAGTGGGCTAAGGAAACTCGCAAGGAAAGTTCCAACCGATCGTCTACTTAAGTTCGAGAGAGTTTTCAAAGCACAAAAACGTATCCCTATGTCTGTTTTCAAAGCACAAAGAGTTCTTGACGAGATTCGCTGGCGTTACTACGAGGAAACTGTTATGATACTGAACCTCATGCCCTATCGAGCATCTTATCCCATCTTAAAGTTGGTTTATTCGGCAGCCGCAAATGCTACTCATTATAGGGATTTCGACAAAGCGAATTTATTTATTACTAAAGCCGAAGTCAGTAGGAGTACTATTATGAAGAAATTCAGACCTCGAGCTCGAGGACGTAGTTTCCCCATAAAAAAAAGCATGTGTCATATAACAATTGTACTAAATATAGTAAAGAAATCTAAATAACCTTTAGATCCATCTAAGATTTCGATTCCCAGTAAAAAAAATATAGAATAGAAAAATATGGGACAAAAAATAAATCCACTCGGTTTCAGACTTGGTACAACCCAAAAACACCATTCCTTTTGGTTCGCACAACCAAAAAATTATTCTGAAGGTCTACAGGAAGATAAAAAAATAAGGGATTGTATCAAGAACTATATACAAAAGAATAGGAAAAAGGGCTCGAATAGAAAAATAGAATCAGACTCAAGTTCCGAAGTAATTACACATAATAGAAAAATGGACTCAGGTTCAAGTTCCGAAGTAATTACACATATAGAAATCCAAAAAGAAATCGATACGATCCACGTCATAATCCATATTGGATTCCCAAATTTATTAAAGAAAAAAGGAGCAATCGAAGAATTAGAGAAAGATCTACAAAAGGAAATTAACTCTGTAAACCAGAGATTTAATATTTCTATCGAAAAAGTTAAAGAACCTTATAGACAGCCTAACATTCTTGCAGAATATATAGCTTTCCAATTAAAAAATAGAGTTTCATTCCGAAAGGCAATGAAAAAAGCCATTGAATTAACTAAAAAAGCAGATATAAGGGGAGTAAAAGTAAAAATTGCGGGTCGTCTCGGAGGAAAAGAAATTGCACGCGCCGAATCTATTAAAAAGGGTAGACTTCCCCTCCAAACAATTCGCGCTAAAATTGATTATTGCTGCTATCCAATTCGGACTATCTATGGAGTATTAGGTGTAAAAATTTGGATATTCGTAGACGAAGAATAAGTAATCTTGTCTTCGGATTCTGTCCATTGATAGAATAAAAAATGACAAGAGACTTTTTTCCTGAAATCCCTGCAAAAGAAGAAATTATACCTCTTTCTATAAGATTTAATGAAAATTGATAAATCATTTAATATAATTGCTATGCTTAGTGTGTGACTCGTTATTTTTTTCTTTTTTTTAAGAAAAAAACTTAGTAATTATAGAAAATTAACTAATAACCAACCTATTGCTTCGTATTGTCGAGATCCTAACTAAGAAACAGTCACTATATGAATAAATACCTCTATCATAACATAAATGAGTAGATGTGTCATATAGTTGTAGCAACTGCAATTTTTTCTCTAAAAAAGAAAAGGGATTCTAGGTTGTGAAGCAAAACTAAAGGGATGTGGATAAAGGGAGGGATGATAGAAAGAAGGAAGAGGAAATAAATAAGATATAGGATTCCACTATGTATGGTCTATGAATTACATCATAAAAGGCAATGTGATAAAGCATCAATATAATAAAAATAATAGAGAATTAAAAATTGTAACTTGAAACAAGAACTACAAATTTAAAGCAATAATAAAGAGCCGCCCGGGTTAATAAAACTGAGAAAATTAACTCGGAAAGAAATTTTTTGGAAGCTCCGTTGCGGGATTCAGACCTAACCATTCAAGGAGAAGCAGTGGGAACGACAGAACCTATGATTCCATAGGATTTTATTGAAAAGAATCCTAACACTTCATTGGGTGGGATGGCGGAACAAACCAAAAAAATTGTCTTATTTGGTAAGTTTATAAATTAACAAATAAGACAGGAAAGAGTAAATATTCGCCCGCGAAATTCTTATTGAATTAGAATACTTTACCGCGATTCAATAAGAGTAAAAATAAGGATTTTTTTAAGAAGGATTACATTATCTATAAATATAGAATTTAGATAAATATACACACACATCTGGATATATTCTAGATCTTCTTTTTTGACTATATATTATATTTTTCTGTTTTAACAAATTCAATATAAAAAAAACCGAACTTTTTCTATTATCTATTAATGTGTATCTATCCGTACCGTAATATTTTGGAATATTATGAATTAGAGAAATTTACATGCTTTCTGATTCCATTCGCGAGGAGCTGGATGAGAAGAAACTCTCATGTCCAGTTTTGCAGTAGAGATGGAACTAAGAAAGAGAACCATCGACTATAACCCCAAAAGAACCAGATTTCGCAAACAACATAGAGGAAGAATGAAAGGAAAATCCTGCCGAGGCAATCGTATTTGTTTTGGTAGATATGCTCTTCAAGCACTTGAACCCGCTTGGATCACGGCGAGACAGATAGAAGCAGGACGAAGAGCAATAACACGATATGCACGTCGTGGTGGAAAAATATGGGTACGTATATTTCCCGACAAACCGGTTACACTAAGACCCACGGAAACACGTATGGGCTCGGGAAAGGGGTCCCCCGAATATTGGGTATCCGTTGTTAAACCTGGTCGTATACTTTATGAAATGGGGGGAGTATCTGAAACTGTAGCTAGAGCAGCTATCTCCATAGCTGCCAGTAAAATGCCCATACGAAGTCAATTTATTCGATTAGAGATATAGAACCCTAAAAGGGGTATGGAAGATAAAAAAAAATGCTCGGTTTTTCTTTCTGGAAAGACAATATTTCTTTCATCCTTTTGCATTGAAATAACAAATTGAAATCAAAATAATATGATTCAACCTCAGACCCTTTTAAATGTAGCAGATAATAGTGGAGCTCGAAAATTGATGTGTATTCGAGTCATAGGAGCTGCTGGTAATCAGCGATATGCTCGTATTGGTGATGTTATTGTTGCTGTAATCAAAGACGCATTGCCCCAAATGCCTCTAGAAAGATCCGAAGTAATTCGAGCTGTAATTGTACGTACATGTAAAGAGTTCAAATGCGAAGACGGTATAATAATCCGCTATGATGACAATGCTGCGGTTATAATTGATCAAAAAGGCAATCCAAAAGGAACTCGAGTTTTTGGCGCGATTGCCGAGGAATTGAGAGAATTGAATTTTACCAAAATAGTTTCATTAGCTCCTGAAGTATTATAAATACTAGTAGGCGAAATTGAGACCAAAGAATTAATTTAGTAGATTGTGTTTTACGTATATGTTTTAAAATCCAAAATGAAAAAAAAAAAAAGAAAACATGTTGATTATAGAAAAATTAGGAGGAACCTAGAATTAGAGTCTTATGGGCAAGGACACTATTGCTGATTTACTAACCTCTATAAGAAATGCGGACATGAATAAAAAAGGAACAGTTCGAGTAGTATCTACAAATATTACCGAAAACATTGTTAAAATACTTCTACGAGAGGGTTTTATTGAAAGTGTTCGGAAACATCAGGAACGTAACAGATATTTCTTGGTTTCAACTTTGCGACATCAAAAGAGAAAGACTATAAAAGGAATATATAGAACAAGAACCTTTTTAAAGCGTATCAGCCGACCCGGCTTACGAATTTATACCAACTATCAAGGAATTCCTAAAGTTTTGGGTGGAATGGGAATTGCTATTCTTTCTACTTCTCGAGGAATAATGACAGATCGAGAAGCTCGACTAAACAGAATTGGGGGAGAAGTCTTATGTTATATATGGTAATCGCCCCGCCTATAGTGCTCGAATTCTATCTCGCCCTTCCTATTTTTAAAATAAAAATAGAAAAATAGGAGAAAAAAAATATGACAGAAAAAAAAAATAGGAGAGAAAAAAAAAACCCGAGAGAAGCAAAAGTAACTTTCGAAGGTTTAGTTACGGAAGCCCTACCCAATGGAATGTTCCGCGTTCGGCTAGAGAATGACACCATCATCCTAGGCTATATTTCAGGAAAGATACGGTCTAGTTCTATACGAATACTGATGGGGGATAGGGTCAAAATTGAAGTAAGTCGTTATGATTCAAGCAAGGGACGTATAATTTATAGACTTCCCCATAAGGATTCGAAGCGTATCGAAGACTCGAAGGATAGCGAAGATTTGAAGGATAGCGAAGATTTGAAGGATACCAAAGATTCAAAGGATTAGGTTTTTCTTTTTTTTTCTAGGGTAATAAATTCTAAGTTCTAAAATTCAAGCGAAGAGACTTATTTTTTCCAAAAGATTAGATTCATAGTTTAAAAAAGGATACGGAAATATGAAAATAAGAGCTTCCGTTCGTAAAATTTGTACAAAATGTCGACTGATTCGTAGGCGTGGACGAATTAGAGTCATTTGCTCTAATCCGAAGCATAAACAAAGACAGGGGTAATCTTTCGAAAAAGAACTTTACTTTCTAAAAAGTAAAAAAAAGTACCCGCGGAAATGTTCCAATTCCAAATAAAATAATTTCATTTAAAATAATTAAAGTAAAGGGTTTATTTTACCCTGAAACGGATATCTTTGTATCTTTTTTTCTTTTTTTTATTTCTAACTCATATTTATGAGATAATAAAATATGGCAAAAGCTATACCAAAAATTGGTTCACGTAAGAAAGTGCGTATTGGTTTACGTAGGAATGCACGTTTTAGTTTACGGAAGAGTGCACGTAGAATAACAAAAGGGGTTATTCATGTTCAAGCTAGTTTCAACAATACCATTATAACTGTTACAGACCCACAAGGTCGGGTGGTTTTTTGGTCCTCGGCCGGTACTTGTGGATTCAAAAGCTCAAGAAAAGCATCACCCTATGCTGGTCAAAGAACAGCAGTAGATGCTATTCGTACAGTAGGTTTGCAACGAGCAGAAGTTATGGTAAAGGGCGCTGGTAGTGGAAGAGATGCCGCATTACGAGCCATTGCTAAAAGTGGTGTGCGATTAAGTTGTATACGCGATGTAACACCTATGCCGCATAATGGATGTCGACCGCCTAAAAAAAGACGTCTGTAAAAGAATTAACCCGCTTTCAACTTTCATTTCAAGAGAAATAAACGATTCAATGATAAAATAATAATACTAGTCTATTATGGTTCGAGAGGAGGTAGCAGGATCCACTCAAACACTACAGTGGAAGTGTGTTGAATCAAGAGTAGATAGTAAGCGCCTTTATTATGGTCGTTTCATTCTGTCCCCGCTTAGAAAAGGTCAAGCGGACACCGTCGGTATTGCCTTGCGAAGAGCTTTACTTGGAGAAATAGAAGGAACATGTATCACACGTGCAAAATTTGGAGAGCGTGCCGCACGAGTATTCTACAATAGCAGGTATTGAAGAATCCGTACAAGAAATTTTACTAAATTTGAAAGAAATTGTATTGAGAAGTAATCTCTATGGAGTTAGAGACGCATCCATTTGCGTCAAAGGTCCTAGATACATAACTGCTCAAGATATCATCTTACCGCCTTCCGTAGAAATCGTTGATACGGCACAACCTATAGCTAACTTGACAGAGCCCATTGATTTCTGTATTGATTTACAGATCAAGAGAGATCGTGGATATCAGACAGAACTCAGAAAGAACTATCAAGATGGAAGTTATCCTATAGATGCTGTATCCATGCCTGTTCGAAATGTGAATTATAGTATTTTTTCTTGTGGGAATGGAAATGAAAAACACGAGATACTTTTTCTAGAAATATGGACTAATGGAAGTTTAACCCCTAAGGAAGCACTTTATGAGGCTTCTCGTAATTTGATTGATTTATTTCTTCCTTTTCTACACGCGGAGGAAGAGGGCGCTAGTTTCGAAGAAAATAAAAACAGGTTTACTCCACCCCTTTTTACTTTTCAAAAAAGATTAACTAATCTAAAGAAAAACAAAAAAGGAATTCCATTGAATTGTATTTTTATTGATCAATTAGAATTGACTTCTAGAACGTATAATTGTCTAAAAAGGGCCAATATACATACACTATTGGACCTTTTGAGTAAGACTGAAGAAGATCTTCTGAGAATTGACAGTTTTCGTATGGAAGATAGAAAACATATATGGGACACTCTAGAGAAGCATCTCCCAATTGATTTACTTAAGAATAAACTCTCGTTTTAAATCCATTGCAATTTTTTTTCTTCTTCTTTTTCGAGTTAGAATAAAAAGAAAACAATTTAGCATCTTTGGTACAATCTATATTTTCGCGAAATGGATCATAATAAAATGGATTTTAGGTATCTAGGGAAGATTCACTTGGAAGTAACTATTTCCTAGATACCTATGGTACTTCACGGTTGAATGAATCAAAAAATATCTAAAAAAGACCTAAAGTTAATGATTTATCAATGGGTAATGTTGCTCCAATACCTAACCAAAGAGCTACTACAGTACCGATTAAAAAAACGGTCGTAGCTACTGGGCGGCGAAATGGATTTTGGAATTTATTGACATTCTCTAGAAAAGGTACTGTCAATAAGCCTGTTGGCACAGAAACCATTAAAAGAACGCCCAATAACTTATTGGGTACCGTACGGAGTATTTGAAACACGGGAAAGAAGTACCACTCGGGTAATATTTCCAGAGGAGTTGCAAACGGATCTGCCGGTTCACCAATCATTGATGGCTCGAGAACCGCTAAACCTACATTACATGCAATAGTACCTAGAATTACTACTGGAAAAATATATAAAAGATCGTTGGGCCATGCGGGTTCCCCGTAATAATTATGTCCCATCCCTTTAGCTAATTTAGCTCTTAATACAGGATCATTTAAGTCTGGTTTCTTTGTTATTGGGATAGGTGAACTCTTTAGGATCCATCCCCCAAAGGAACCGGACATGAGAATTTATCATCATCCGGCTCGAGCAAGAGTGAAAGAAATAAGACCGCGGAAGATCCTTAATAGAATTAAGGTTTATAATGACTCAATGACTCTAGGCAAGAAAAGCTTTATCAGATTCTCTTTTCCGAAGTTGCACCTACAACTACTCATTGAAAATAATCCTATTCTTATGGGTAAATGCTCAATATCCAAGTGGGCTTACAAATTTGATCATGATCAATTGCTTTGTGGATTGTCTCATGTCTCTTGATTAGTTGGTATTTATCCCCTCAATATCGCAAGTTTCTTACCTCCAAACAAAATATTTACTTGTTACTAATAAAAAATCAAAAAGTTTAGCCTACATTCTTCCTTAGATCCCTTCTTTTACTCCGATAGTATTGCGGATCACAATCGATGCAAAGAAAATGAATGCATTTCCATACTATAATAAAAAGGTAAGTGTAATAAATAGAGAACTGGATCATGTCACATGACTTATTCCATTTCTACTCTATGGGATCTTACGGAGCCTGTTCATGGATGACATGGTTGCGGTATGATCATAGAAGATATTCTCCTCAAGTGAACCAGCCTATCCTTCCTAGGTAGGGGACTTACATGTTGATTGGATGCGGAGACACCTTTGGTTGTGAATTCTAATGTGGCAGATCCAATTCTTTATCTGCATGGCCAAATCAATAATTCAAGTCACACACTCCCATAATCCGCCTTTTTTCTTTCGTAAAATTAACTTCAACTATTTGTATTGTATAAAAATACTTTGGAGTTGAAGAGAAGTATCCAAATGACATGTGTTATTTTACAATAACCCATGCTTGTAGCAATGAAATACCAAAACCTACCCGATATGATATATGATAATTATAATTCTCTATGATATGCCTTCCCTATAAAGGACCCGAAATACCTTGCTTACGTATCATTGGAAAGTGCATTAACATAAATACGGCAGTAAGCAGAGGCAGTACAAAGGTATGTAAACTATAAAAACGAGTCAAAGTGGATTGGCCCACACTAGCACTTCCGCGTAATAACTCCACTAAAGGCGATCCTATTACCGGAATGGCGTCAGGTACACCTGTCACAATTTTGACTGCCCAATAGCCAATTTGATCCCAAGGCAAAGAATAACCAGTTACACCAAATGATGCAGTCAAAACAGCCAAAACCACACCTGTGACCCAAGTTAATTCGCGGGGTTTTTTAAATCCCCCTGTGAGATACACACGAAATACATGCAGGATCATCATTAAAACCATCATACTTGCTGACCATCGATGAACTGATCGGATTAACCAACCAAAGTTGGCCTCGGTCATTATGTATTGAACCGAGGAAAAAGCCTCTGTAACGGTTGGTCGGTAGTAAAAAGTCATAGCAAAACCGGTAGCGACTTGTACTAGAAAACAAGTAAGTGTAATTCCCCCTAAACAATAAAATATGTTGACATGGGGAGGAACATATTTACTAGTTATATCATCTGCAATTGCCTGAATCTCAAGACGTTCCTCAAACCAATCATATACTTTATTGAGATAGGTAACTAACCCGAGTCCCCCTCTAAGAGCCGTATATGAAAATTTCATCTCGTACGGCTCAAGCAGAAACACAAAAATTTTCAACGAATATTAGAAAAAAGGTTCAAAACTTCATCAGCCACTGAATTGGGTCGATTTGCCTTGAAGATATCAAATAAGAAAAATCCGGAATATCTTCTTTGTGATGATAATGCCAAAAAATCTCAAGTTGGCGCGTCTTTCTTTCTTCCTTTCCCTTATGTTGGTCATTAGAGGCTTCTTGACTTTTCTCTTCCCTATAAAGGATTTGTTTTTTTATGCGTAATATAGAAATTATCTTGTTGAGATCCTATGAATCAGTTCAATTAAAACCTTAGATTCATACTAGAGCCACGATGATTTAGTCTCAAGCTAAACAAAAGGCAAGGGTTCTTCGAATAAGAACCGCTTGATAATCATTTATTGAATCAGTGTAATGACTCGACAAAATCGAGAGAAAAAAAGTTGTCTTTTGGGCAAACAAAATTGGAAGGAAGAAAATTTCTTTTTTATTTTTATTTAAGAACTACTTGAATTTTTCAGTCTGGTTGCGAGGTCTTAATAGTGAGTATGAATCATAGTTCCATTTTTTTTTGATCCACTCTATCTATTTCGTGTTCCAGATACTAGAATAAATAATATCTGACGAATTAGAATCATCTTGATAGAGATAACAGGCCCTTTCTATGTATTATCAATAGGATCAATTCTAACAAGTCACACACTCATATTCCAGAGATACCGAAACAAAAAAATTCCGCGGTCGAACTACCATAATATCTAGAAATGTAGATCTTAAACTAGAAAGGCTTTTTTGGATGGAAAAACTCTGACTTCCTAGTTTTAGTTAGTAGAAACCTAATTGGTTAAAATTCCGTCCAGTAAAACGGAAGAATTATAAATTTCTAAAATGATAGATAGGAATATAGCGAATAAAGCCATTGCGATCCCCATAAAAGGAGTAGTCCCCCAACCCGGGGCGACTTTCCCATATTCCGAATTCAAGGGTTTCAGTAAACTACCTGCACCAGTTCGTTTTGGCCTAGGTTTAGAACTATCTTCAACGGTTTGTGTAGCCATAAATTCTATTTAATCATTGGTGTTGACTTTGTATACTATTCCGTTGTAGTTGTAAATACACGATCTTTTCGTAGATCCATTGTAATCTTGAAATTCTATAAAAATGGAAACAGCAACTTTAGTCGCCATCTCCATATCTGGTTTACTTGTAAGCTTTACTGGGTATGCCTTATATACCGCGTTTGGGCAACCCTCTCAACAATTAAGAGATCCATTCGAAGAACACGGAGACTAATTTAAGTAAGAAGTCTCCCAGATAGGGGGACTTCTTACTTAAATGAAATTATTTTATTCTTTTAGTTGGAGTTGGTGGAACCTTAGGTGGTTCTCGGAAGAAGATAGCGAAAAAAATTATCCCTAAAGTCGAAACTAAAAGGAACGTATAAACCAATGCTTCCATAGATTCGATCCTGGTTTATTTACAATTATAACTTCCACACCTATTCATTTGTCATTTGGGATAATTTCCCATATAAAGAAAGAAAAAGAGTCAAAGAAAGGATGGGAGATGTTTCCCATGTCAAATCAAAAAAGAGAGGTGAAAGATACTATAACAATGTGTATCAAACTGCCTGTTTCCTTGTAGTTGGATCTCCCACTTTTTGGAATGTTCCAAATTCCACTTGAGCATCCAAATCTGGATCAATACCAGCAAAAACATCTCGGAACAATGTTCTAGCGCCATGCCAAATGTGTCCGAAAAAGAAGAGCAAAGCAAAGGTAGCATGACCAAAAGTGAACCAACCCCTTGGACTGCTGCGAAAAACACCATCAGATTTCAAAGTAGCCCGGTCTAATTCAAAAATTTCCCCTAATTGAGAACGCCTCGCATATTTTTTTACAGTAGCAGGATCAGAATAACTTACTCCATTAAGTTCGCCACCATAGAACTCCACCGTTACACCTACTTGTTCAACACTATATTTGGATTCTGCTCTTCTAAAAGGAACGTCTGCTCTAACAATTCCCTCCTCATCTACCAAAACAACCGGAAATGTTTCAAAAAAAGTAGGCATACGGCGTACAAAAAGCTCACGTCCTTCTTTATCTCTAAAGACGGGATGTCCTAACCATCCAACAGCTATTCCATCCCCATTGTCCATTGAGCCTGCTCTGAATAATCCCCCTTTTGCCGGATTATTACCAATATAATCATAAAAGGCTAATTTTTCGGGAATTTTAGACCAAGCTTCTGATAAACTAAGATTTTCGGCTAAACCATTGCTAACTCTTCGATATATTTCTTGCTGAAAGTATCCCTGATCCCACTGATAACGAGTAGGCCCAAATAATTCGATTGGGGTCGTTGCTGACCCATACCACATAGTTCCAGCAACTACGAAAGCTGCAAAAAAAACAGCAGCGATACTACTGGAAAGTACAGTTTCAATATTGCCCATACGTAATCCTTTATATAGACGTTGAGGCGGACGGACACTAAGATGGAATAAGCCCGCTAATATACCCAATGTACCCGCAGCAATATGATGAGAAGCTATTCCCCCCGGAACAAAAGGATCAAAACCTTCTGCACCCCACGCTGGATTTACAGCTTGTACTTTTCCAGTTAGTCCATAAGGATCGGATACCCATATCCCAGGACCATACAAACCCGTTACATGAAATGCCCCAAAGCCAAAGCAAGCCACCCCTGCAAGAAATAAATGAATTCCAAAGATCTTGGGCAAATCCAAAGAGGGTTTTCCCGTCCGCTCATCAGAGAATATTTCTAGGTCCCAATATACCCAATGCCAGATCGCTGCCAAGAAACACAAGCCAGAAAACACAATATGCGTACCTGCCACACCTTCATAACTCCAAATACCCGGATTTGTTACAGTTCCTCCTGAAATACTCCAACCACCCCACGAATCCGTTATTCCTAAACGAGTCATGAAGGGAATTACGAACATACCTTGTCTCCACATTGGATCCAGAACAGGATCAGAGGGATCAAAAACTGCTAATTCGTATAAAGCCATTGAGCCAGCCCAACCAGAAACTAGAGCTGTGTGCATTATATGCACCGCAAGCAATCGACCCGGATCATTCAATACGACAGTATGAACACGATACCAAGGCAAACCCATGGAAATACCCCTTTAGCAAAGAAAAATAGACACGATGTCGCTTTATTTTATCGCATTGAAAAAGACTATCCATATCCTATGTACCTAACCCTTCTAGGGGATTCTGTGTCAGAAAGCGCGAATATTTATTTCATTCCATTAAAAATAAGAAGCCAATTCTGTTCATAAGAAGAAAGAGAAGCAGATCTATTCTATACTCGATAAGTGCCAATATGCAATGGGTAACTTGGCCAATTTGGAAAAAACGAAGAATAGATCGCTACCCCTCTTTGTTTAGCATTCAAATCACCCATTCCCTTTTCTTTATTCAATCTGTCTTACATTCCTTATATGTATAACCTTTCAATCTACGTATTAATAGAATCTATAATATTCATATAGAATAAGAATAAAAATTAAGACAATAAACTGCGGATTCTTTCTTTCTGTTCCATTCTTACGTTTCCATATTAAAGTGTGGTTTTCTTACTTAAATTTAATAATATTAATCTAATATGCCCATTGGTGTTCCAAAAGTACCTTACCGGATTCCTGGAGATGAAGAAGCGACTTGGGTTGACTTATACAATGTTATGTATCGAGAAAGGACACTTTTTTTAGGTCAAGAGATTCGTTGCGAGATCACGAATCATATTACAGGTCTCATGGTATATCTGAGTATAGAAGATGGAATTAGTGATATTTTTTTGTTTATAAACTCCCCAGGCGGGTGGCTAATCTCAGGAATGGCTATTTTTGATACGATGCAAACGGTGACACCAGATATATATACAATATGCCTCGGAATAGCCGCCTCCATGGCGTCCTTCATTCTGCTTGGAGGAGAACCCACCAAGCGTATAGCATTCCCTCACGCGAGGATTATGCTTCACCAACCTGCTAGTGCTTATTATCGGGCAAGGACACCAGAATTTTTACTAGAAGTAGAAGAGTTACACAAAGTTCGCGAAATGATCACAAGGGTTTATGCAGTAAGAACAGGCAAGCCTTTTTGGGTTGTATCCGAAGACATGGAAAGGGATGTTTTTATGTCAGCAGACGAAGCCAAAGCTTATGGACTTGTCGATATTGTAGGGGATGAAATGATTGACAAGCACTGCGATACTGATCCAGTGTGGTTTCCAGAAATGTTTAAGGATTGGTAGTGTCCGGATTTCTTGTAAAGTTATTTCACAGCTAAATTCGTGTTTTCCTCGATTTAATAGAAAATAGAAAGACTTCATGATGAGCAATCATCAGGTTAAGATGGATCTAAACCAATCCATTTTTTTCTATATACATACAACATGCCGACGGTTAAACAACTTATTAGAAACGCAAGACAGCCAATACGAAATGCTCGAAAAACGGCCGCGCTTAAAGGATGCCCTCAGCGTCGAGGAACATGTGCTAGGGTGTATGTGCGACTCGTTCAGATCATGACTTCAAACAAATATAAAAAAAATTGAAGTATCCATGATTAGTACCAATGAATAGGATATAGCTTCTCTATCCTAGATTTCTATGGTATATGGAATTTATGGTTTCCTTTGGTGCAAATCCAATTATCTAAATTGGAAATAAGAAGCAATTCTCCCATTGGTAGCAAATGGTTATCCATTAAGCGGAGGAAATAGTAATAAAAAGAAAAAGGCTTATGCTCCTTTATCTTAAAAGAACGGACTAACAGGGTCAGCTACTTAGCCAACTTTCATAATTAAATACCGTCACTGTATGGATAACTCTTATTGTGAAAAGAGCTATTTACTCTATAATGGATAGGTAGAGCCAAAGAATGTGGACTATACAAGTTCGCAATACCTTTTGATGAAAGAAAGGGCTCCGGTGTATAGAGAGGGCCTCACCGTTTAAAAGGGAACCATAGAAACGATGGAACCCACTATTTTTTTTAGTATTATTAGAATGAATTTGTTATTTCGTATAGAAATAACTGAACGGAGTGGAATAAAAAATCGTGGTTGGGAAGGTTACTATAGCAAAAGCCATTGGAATTAATATTTTATATATCGGAATAATTAGTTTTGTTATTAATGAGAAAAAGGGTGGCTAAAAGAAGAGAAATCATTAGTTATTCATTAAGGTTAATTTGATTCAATGACCAGAGTTCCGCGAGGATATATAGCCCGGAGACGACGAACAAAAATGCGTTCATTTGCCTCAAACTTTAGAGGGGCTCATTTAAGACTTAATCGAATGATTACCCAACAGGTAAAAAGAGCTTTTGTTTCCTCTCATCGAGATAGAGGTAGGCAAAAGAGGGATTTTCGTCGTTTGTGGATCACTCGGATAAACGCAGCAACGCGGGTATATAAAGTATTCGATAGTTATAGTAAATTAATACACAACCTGTACAAGAAGAAATTGATTCTTAATCGTAAAATGCTTGCACAAGTAGCTGTATCAAATCCAAATAATCTTTACACGATTTCCAATAAAATAAAGATCATCAATTAAAGGTATAAATAAAGTAATATACTGGAATAATAAAAGATGAATTCCCGGAGAGGGAACTCCGGGAAGATACAATAAATTAAGATTAAGTGGTAGGAATCAACGAGCTGGATTACTTTCTTTATAATATATATAGGTCTGGCCCTTTCGAATTCGAATAAAACATCAACAATCGGAACTTAAGTTCCGGTTGTTGTTTCTTAAATTTTGGTTGTTGTTTCTTAAGTTTCGATTGGAATTGTACTTTTGCGTTAATTGAGGAATATGTCTATTTTTTCTGGGTCTAGAACCTGTAATTATTGAAATTGACTGGGCTTGAAATTGCTTTTCGTTCTCATAGTTACGAAACGGTAAGAAAGATAAAATACGAGCCTGTTTTATAGCAAGAGTAATTAATCGTTGTTGTTTCAAGGTTAATCTATTTATTCGTCTCGATAATATTTTTCCTTGTTCACTAATAAATCTATTAATTAAACTCATGTTTCTATAATCAATTCGATCTCCCGGGCCAATCCGGGGACGCCTACGAAAAGGTTGTTTAGATTTACGAAAAGGTTGCTTGAATTTACGAAAAGTTTGCTTGGATTTACGAAAGGGTTGCTTGGATTTATTAAAAGTTTGCTTGGATTTACTAAAGGGTTGCTTAGATTTAAGAAAAGGTTGTTTAGATGTATACATGATTTATTCCTTATTTAAAATTTGAAAATTTGAAAATTCACTTCTTTATTTTATTAATTTAGGATCCAGAAGAAGTAGTTTTTCTTTGATCCATATCTTATTTGATTCATATTATAGTATATGAATACCCTCTATACATATGAAATAATATCTACCGGAAATCAGATGAGTTGATTTGTATTTTGTATTCTATACTATGTTTTCTTTATATATTAAATATGAAGTTCTTACTCTTTCTGTTGTTTGGAAAGATCAAACACACGATGTTCCTATTTCTTTATTTCGTGATGAGTCGTATGCTTGCGACAATAACGACAAAATTTTTTGAATTCTAATTGTCCGGGTGTATTGTGGCGATTCTTTTGAGTACTATATCTAGAAATCCCCGTCGATTCCTCATTGGCACCTTTTCGAACACAACTGATGCATTCCAAAATAACTCTGATTCTAACATCTTTTCCCTTGGCCATGAACCTCCTTTTCTTTTTGGATTGACTTAACTTAATTCTTCTACTTATTCTTTTATTCTTCTATTTTGAATCCGAAGAAGAAGAATAAAATTCATTAGAATAATTTTTTTTTATTCTTTAATTAAGTAATAAAAAATAGAGAAATAATTAAAGAATACAATCCTTGTCGAATTAGCAAAGATTTTGGTTCGAAATCCTTTCATTTAATTAGCCAGCCCCGCCTTTTCTATGCTCTGATTTCTGAGGCCTTATTTAGCTTGGGTACCCCTTTAAATTGAATTTCTATTTTCAAAAATGGGGTTTACCAAATTTTTAATGACTCTGAGGTTCAACCCAATCCATCTTTTCTTTCTTTTTCCTTCCGATACTAAAAAAAGATTGAAAAGGATCAAATTTTGTCATATCACGAAGAAATCTATCCCTCCCATAGCAATAACTAGAATTAAAAAAAAGGGAATGACAAAGCATCTGGGAATAAACGATTAATTTCTATCAATAAACCTGCTAAAGCACCAAACCATAGAGTACTTAGCACGGGTGCTACAGAGAGATATGTTTTTATATCCCGCATTGAAAATCCTCCTTCCTTGTTGGAATACATATATGATCATAAACTCTTGCCCAAGATTGTTATGCTATATATAAAATGAACCATATCGACGAAATTTTCCTATCCCTAAAAAAGAAAAAGATGACCCCTTCTTCCTATATATTACCAAGGAAAAGTAATCCTTCTTTTATAGGCGAAATTATATTGGATTTTATATGTATATAATTCCTTAATTATATGAGACCAAAAAGAAGAAATGACACGAGGGTTCTATATATAGATAGAGAAAGAAAGAAGAAGAAAATTATGATGTGGAAAAGAAGACAGGAATTGTGTACAATGGCATTGTACAACAATTTAATTTGGAAAAGGGATGTAGCGCAGCTTGGTAGCGCGTTTGTTTTGGGTACAAAATGTCACAGGTTCAAATCCTGTCATCCCTACCTATTACTTCTTTCTTCTTTATAGGCAGTAGCGACGAGATCAATTAAAGTAAAGTGGGTATAACTTGAATTTGTGGAGACTATACGTACGTGAGATACATTAGGAATAGAAAAAGATTTTCTTTTTGAATGAATGAAAGCGCTCTTAGTTCAGTTCGGTAGAACGCGGGTCTCCAAAACCCGATGTCGTAGGTTCAAATCCTACAGAGCGTGATTCCATCTATTTTATGTCGAAGCAGAGTAAAATAACTTAACAAAATTGAATTGTAACTCCAATTTCAATTTGACCTCCTCTCTGGTCTGGAGGAGGTCAATCAAAAAAAAAAAATGACTCAATCAAAGATCCAACTGATCCCCACGCCTGTATTGCAAATACGCAGTCACGAATAATCCCGCTAAAGTAATAGGAATTAGGCCTAAGACGATTCCAAATAGAAAAACTTCAATCATTTCGATTTGTTCGAGGGGATAAAAAAAGAGGTACGATCTATCCCTAAATAGTACTCTAAATTATCCACGAATCTCAATGACCAAGAAAAGAATTCCTAATTAGTCTGGAAAAGAGTCGTAGAATGCCAGGAATCCCAAAGAAAGATTTTTCTTTTCTGAATTATAATTATTCAGTCAATTCAAATAAGGCGTATCTTGTTCAAGCCAATAAATAGAGCTGGGGTTATAGTTAAAGCAGCCAGTAGAAAACCAAAATAACTAGTTAAAGTAAGCATGAAAGAGTTAAATTCCATTTATTTTTTTTTACTACACTACATATGTTGGTAAAGCATTTACCTAAGTTATGGAAAATTCATAATTCATCAGTTATTTTAGATAATACTAAAAAACAAGATAGAGTAAGATACAGAAGTGTAAAAGAAAGTGGATTCATCAGATGATACATGAGTCCCTAATTCCGAATCAAGAGATTTGTTGTGGAATTTGTCAATTGAGTAAAGTAATAATATTAAGAACTAGATCATCTAACCCCATTGAATGAAAAAAAGAAATTCAATTTTCAGGGAAATTTTTGAATAAGAGATAAATAAACAATTGAATTTGAAAAAAAAAACTTCTTTCTATTTTGGATAATTTCTTTTTCAATAGGACCCTCTTTTTGGAGTGAACGATCGAATATTCCCCTATTCCTTCTTATTTTAACTGATTGTATTCCATATGGAATAAGAGGAGAACAAAAGCATTCCACGACCTGCCAAGGGGCTGTTAAAAAAAAAAAAAAAAGAAAGCTCTTCCTTGAATTTACTTTATTTTTATTCCTTTTTCGAACTCCAACCAAAGTAGATTCGAAGACGAGTCACTTCAATTATCCTTTTAAGTTCTATTCTATCTTCTGTCTTTCCCTATTTCATCTCGTAAAGTTCCGCGCTCGCAGTTTGGTCAAGAAAGTTAGACCTAATCCAACAAACAATACAAGGATGAATTACGAATTATGAAAGGATAGATTTCACATATACTTGTCCTTGTATTGTGTCAGTATGAGAATATCCTTCCTAAATTATTTATCCAAACCTATTGATCATTAACTTAGATTTTCCCAAGATTTTGGCTGCTATTCCGAATTACTCTATTATTCCGAAGCCAATGAAAAGTAAGTAGAACCTACAAAAATGGGGTTTTCTATTGATGCCTTGAATAACATATAGCTTACCTATAGACAAAAAAAAAATAAAAAAGTAATTATGTTTCGGAACCAGGCAAAACCAGATTGCTGTGCCATAGGAAGGATAGCTATACTAATTCGGTATACTCAAAATACACCTTTGGTACAAAATTGACAATCTCACAAGGATGAAATATCAGTAATTTTCTATTTACTGGTCGATCCCATCTTTTACGGAATCAATTCCTTTTTTGAATGTACAAAAATTTTGGGAGTTCAGCATGTCTGGAAGCACGGGAGAACGTTCTTTTGCTGATATTATTACCAGTATTCGATACTGGGTTATTCATAGCATTACTATACCTTCCCTATTCATTGCGGGTTGGTTATTTGTCAGTACGGGTTTAGCTTATGACGTGTTTGGAAGTCCTAGGCCAAACGAGTATTTCACGGAAAGCCGACAAGGAATTCCGTTAATAACCGACCGTTTTGATTCTTTAGAACAACTCGATGAATTTAGTAGATCCTTTTAGGAGGCCCTCAATGACCATAGATCGAACCTATCCTATTTTTACAGTGCGATGGCTGGCTATTCACGGACTAGCTGTACCTACTGTTTTTTTCTTGGGATCAATATCAGCAATGCAGTTCATCCAACGATAAAACAAATTCCAACTATAGAACTATGACACAATCAAACCCGAATGAACAAAATGTTGAATTGAATCGTACCAGTCTATACTGGGGTTTATTACTCATTTTTGTACTTGCTGTTTTATTTTCCAATTACTTCTTCAATTGAGAGAAAGAAAGAGACTAATAAGAATTCTCTTATCCCATTTGGAAGGATACCATCCTTATAACTACCCATGACTGTTTTTGTCTCTAGCATGACCAATTGATAAAATGTGGAGGAAAGTAGGGGAAATGGCCGATACTACTGGAAGAATTCCTCTTTGGCTGATAGGTACTGTAGCTGGTATTGCTGTGATTGGTTTAGTAGGTGTTTTCTTTTATGGTTCATATTCTGGATTGGGTTCATCTCTATAGTAATCGGAGGGACCAGATTGTAAACATGAAAAAGTAGGAGCTTAGCGGGTCCTTACCCCCCTTTATCTGATTAGAGCGGAAAGGACCCGCGGAATTTTTATTTTACTCTTATAACGCGAATTGAATCTATTCGATTCACTCTTATGAAGCAACAAGAAAAAGAGATCACTCGAGGATCCAATATCTTATTCCACGAAGGAAGTATCCTGAAAATCCTTGATTTAGTTTCGAGTAATAAACTAATAAAACCTTAATCAAAACTATTCAACTAGCCTAAAAATAAAAAAACCTTCAATGGAAGAGTTTACTTTTTTTTTGCAAAATTTCTGTAAATTTGAAGTTGAACTTAATTAAACAAGCCAAGCAATTTGCTCACAATCACAAGAAATTTTTCCCCCGCCATATTTTCTTCCCCTCTGTTTGTCCACTACCTCGGCTAAACCTAAGCAAAAGAAAAAGAGGTCCAAGAGACAGACCCGAATAAAGAAGAAATAGTAATCTTTGACGAATTAGGAAGAAAAAGGATTCTTATTTTGATACAAGAAGAATCGGCACAAGAAAAAGGCTTTTTCTTGTGCCGAATAGACGATTAAGAAGACCTGCAATCCCTCCGAAAAAGAAGAAATTTTAATTTGATTGTTCTCGCCTTTGCCTTGGATTCTCTTCTTTTGCATGGGATATAAATAAGGAATTCCAGACATCTCATAAACAAAAAGCAGTCTAAACAAAAAAAGGATTTCCAAAATAGATCATAGATAATTCTAGCAATTGCCAATAAATCGAGGCTTTTTACCAACTTGATGGTAAGAAATCCCGGGACCTAGAAATTCATTTCGTACAATTGAACCTTTTCAAACTGTTTCTTTTTGAGAACCAAAAAAACTTGTGCCAAAATAACGGATGCGAAGAAGAACAAAAGGCCTTGGACACGTAATGGATCCTGAAGCACGATTTCTGCGTCCCCCTGACCAAAACCTCCCACATTAGGATTGCTTGTTAATGGTTGATCAAGCTTGATGGATTCCCCCTCTGAAACAAGAAGTTCTGGTCCGGGAGGTATAATATCAATCACTTGGCGTCCATCTGATGCATCAACTATGGATATTTCATACCCCCCCTTTTCTTTACGTAGTATTTTTCTTACTATACCTGTTGACGTAGCATTATAGACTGTATTGTTACTCTTGCTACCATCAGGATAGATCTGTCCTCTTCCTCGGTTTCCCCCTACATATATGGGATATTTTAAGAAATGAGCATCTTTCTTCGTAGCAGGATCAGGGGAAAGAATGGGAAAGACAATTTCACTATATTTCTTACCGGGAACAGGGCCTATCACAAGAATGTTTTTTTTATCGGGACGATAACTCTGAAAAGCAAGATTTCCTATCTTTTCTTTTAACTCAGGGGAAATACGATCGGGCGGCGCTAATTCGAATCCCTCGGGCAAAATAAGAACAGCACCTACATTCAACCCTCCCTTTTTTCCATTAGCAAGAACTTGTTTCAATTGCATATCATAAGGAATTCGAAGAACTGCTTCAAATACAGTATCGGGAAGCACAGCTTGGGGAACTTCAATATCGACGGGCTTGCTAGCTAAATGGCAATTGGCACATACAATTCGTCCAGTTGCTTCTCGTGGGTTTTCATAACCCTGCTGCGCAAAAATGGGATATGCATTTGAAATAGATGTCCGAGTTATTACGTATATCATGATCGATACAGAAATCGATCGAGTTATCTGTTCCTTTACCCAAGAAAAAGTATTTCTATTTTCCATGTCCAATCGCAGATCCCAGAATTTCTACAATAAATTAGATAGGTAGCTAAGCTAATCTAGTTCCCTATACACGAATCTGTTGTCATTCTACTGCAACAGTTGTACTGCAATGATGAATACCTTAAAGTAGGTATAAATAGAAAGAATTTTGCTAAAATGGAAAAGGGCTTTCTTTCTAAAAAAAGATGCTTGCTAATTTGATTAATATTAATATCGGGAGATCAAATGAATTTATGCTTCACTAATTGAATGATAAATGACTACAAGCGAAGGAGATAGACGATTTAAACAAAAAAAGACCCAAAATTTCAAACATGTATCTAGAATTACTGGAAAACTACAAACAAAAATAGTGAAAATAAGCTCGTTAGGAGCCCATCCAAAATCGTTGTAGACCCAACGAATTACTAGTTCCCAACCACGGGTGGAGTGAAATCCAACAAAAAAATCAGTAACTAAAAGAATAAAAAAAGCTTTTATTGAGTCATTTAAATTATAGAAGAATTCCTGAACCCAAGAATTCAAAATGACAAGTTCCTCTTTACCCAGAAAAAAAGAACCACTTAGAATAGCCAAACAGATTATATTTGTCGAGAAATGCAAAATGGTATGGAGATGATCCTCATTATTTATTTTGACCCATTGTATTATTTCCTTGTGTATTCCTGTAGGAGGTTTTTGTACATGTGTCTTTAGTTTCCCTTTTATCATCTCGTCCAAGAGAGAAAGTTCTTCTAATTCTATGAATCTTTCTAGAATCCTTTTCTCTTGAATATCAGTTAAGAGAGTTTCGGATTGCCTGGTATTCCACCAATTCTTAATCCAAAGTTCCAGACATTTGTTAAATGAGGAAGAGACCCCCCAAGGCAAAAGTACGATAAATACAAGATATAGTAAAGAAGGCAATGCTTTCTTTTTTTTCATTTTTGATCTGTAAATGGAGTTGTTAATGAATATGCTTCATTCGCTGACTCTATTCCATTCCCTGACTCTATATGATGATATTTCTATTTCATGATATTTCTATTTCTTTGAAGCAAAAACTCTATAGGTTTGATACCCTGTATCTATTCTTCTTTTTTGTATATTAGTTATTAGTGGAATTTCAGTGCATTGGGTTCTTTCTTAGATCTAGATGGAATGAAATAGTGAAATAGAATAAAAAAAAAGCCCTTTCGGATGAAAAAGGAAGAATAGTATGCGATATATCTAACTTGGATAAAAAAAAATTAAAAGCAAATTTCTCTTATCCTCGTTTGTTCCTTCCTTTAGATAAATACTTAAAAATCCCCTTACAATAACAAATCCAATTTAGAAGGGACTTCCTCCCTGTGTTGAGAAAACTTTTCTTCTTCCAATTCTTCTTTTCTTCATTCAACTCAGTTCAAAAAAGATACCTCAAAATACTTCAATTGGTACGCGCAAGAAATAGGCCAATTCGGCAGCTTTTTGTTCAATTTCTCGTGGAGTAAAAAATTTATCATCAGTACGAGTCAAGGGAATGATCCCCTGGCCCCGGATTTCCATATAAAGAATACGACGAGGATAAAGACCCTCTTTAACCTGAATTCTAATTGATTGGATATCCCGCATAAGGAATCGAAGGAAGACGCGACGTTTTATTCCAGGGAATCCCCAACGAAAAATGCACACTATTCCCTCTTTTCTATCGAATCGGTCATAACCACTACCTACATTCCACAAAATAGTACACCACAAGTAGGAGCTAATGAATAGGCCTGCGATTCCGTAGAAAGACATCACGACCCCCTGCGGAAAAAAAAGAATTTCTTGAGATGGAAGTATAGATATAATATTCTTACCAAGATAACTGGAAATCCCAACCGATAAGAATCCTAGTGAACCTAGAAAAAGAATACAGGCCCAGAAAAAATTACCCCTTTTTCGAGAACCTTTTAGAAGTTCTACCCATATGTGTTCTGATCGCCAATTCATATTAGATATACTAAATCCAGCAGCGGTCGATTGAAATTGAGAGAATAAGCTAAATAATTTTGACTTTACTTTTTTTGATTCTGAAATCGCCTTCAGCAACTAGTACTCCTGTGAAATAATAGGTTAGATACATTGACTTTCTATTCAAAAAATATTCGTTGATTCAATTAAAATAAATAAAATAAAACTCGCTATACCTGGCTCTGCATATTCATGCATTTATGCTCGTAGCCTATATCCGCATCCATAACCGTTTTTCATTTGTGTGTAGAAAGTGTGTGTAGAAAAAGCCACATACCCTACCATATTATATTACTTACACTAAAAAATACTAGACA
>NW_028259578.1:0-32749 GCF_056163025.1 Triticum urartu | reverse complement strand
GTGCGCGGTACAAAGTTCCTGGTAGAGAACTTCTTTGAGTCATCCTATTTTTCTGTTCATATGAAGGAAATTAATATGCGATTTTCAAAATAGGGGAATCCAAATGAAACCCTTTTTTTGCTCAGTCTATCTGGAATGCTTTTGTATAATTAGGAATTAATTATAAATAGGTATTCCGTTTCATCTAGGAAAAGAACCTAAAAATATTCCTTGACTTGAATAAAATCTGGAGTTGTGTTGTATAAGTGAGCATGAATTTCTTATCATTCAATGAGCATCTTGTATTTCATAAAAATTGGGGGTTATATAATCCTTACGTAAGGGCCAGCCTATCCAACTTTCAGGCATTAGGATACGTTTAAGGCGCGGATGATTATCATAAGAGATTCCCACCATATCATAAGATTCGCGTTCTTGAAAATCGGCACTTCTCCAAATCCAGAAGACAGACGGAATTCTAGGATTATCCTTTTGGGCAAAGACTTTTATGCAGACTTCTTCTGGATTATCTATACCATATTGTATTCTCGTAAGATGATACACGCTAGCTAAAGATCCACCGGGTGCTACATCATAAGCACATTGGGAGCGTAAATAATTGTAACCATATACATATAAAATGACAGCAATGGAATCCCAATCCCCTGCTTTTATTTGTAAAGTCTCTATTCCTCGGTGATCAAAGCCCAAAGATCTATGAACCACCTCATGTTTGACTAGCCAATTAGATAACCAACCCTGCTGCATTGTCTTCATCTCTCCCTCTTTGTATAAATATTTCACATTTCGGATGCAAGTTTGAAAGATTGCCCTGCTTTTTATTTTTCTACACAAAAGAGCCCCTCTCCTAATTCACTAATTTGTAGGAAGGTACTGAACTTTTGGATTTGAAAAAAGTTTCAGAAGATATATCTAATGTAGATGGTGATTGATAGAGCAATTCTTGCTCATAAGTTCCTGTATGAGTACTGCGCCTAACATAAAGCTTGTGACTGGTAGTAAAACATCTATTTTTATTTTGAGATAGAGTTTGATCCTCAACTATTTCTCGCGATATCTTCTTACGAAGTTTTGTTAGGGCATCTATAACTGCCTCCGGTTTAGGTGGGCAGCCCGGCAAGTAGACATCCACAGGAATTAACTTATCAACTCCCCGAACAGTACTATAGGAATCCGTACTGAACATTCCCCCTGTAATAGTACAGGCTCCCATAGCAATGACGTATTTTGGTTCAGGCATTTGCTCGTATAATCTCACTAAAGAGGGAGCCATTTTCATTGTTACCGTACCGGCTGTTAAAATTAGGTCTGCTTGCCTAGGACTTGATCTTGGTACCAATCCATAACGATCAAAGTCGAATCGTGAGCCTATTAATGAAGCAAATTCAATGAAACAACAACTGGTACCGTATAGAAGGGGCCATAAACTGGAGAGTCTTGACCAATTCGAAAGATCATTTGGTGTAGTTGAAATAACAGAATTGGAACTTGTTTGGTCAAGTAAGGGAAACTCAATCAAATTCATAACTGTCTCAATAGAATCTTTTCCTTCTTTTTTTTTGTCTAAATATTCAGTTAAGACCATTCCAAGGCTCCTTTTCGCCATGCATAAACTAAACCAACAACTAAGATAAGCACGAAAATCAAAGCTTCGATAAAAACGGATACACCCAATACGTCGAAACTCATTGCCCAAGGGTATAGAAAGACGGTTTCCACATCAAAAACAACAAAAACGAGCGCAAACATATAATAGCGTATTCGGAATTGTACCCAAGCCCCTCCCATGGGTTCTATACCCGATTCATAACTAGAAAGCTTCTCTGGTCCTTCACTAACCGGGGCTAAAAGTCCTGAAATCGAAAATGCCAAAATAGGAATAAGGCTTGCTATTATTAGAAATGTCCAAAAAATATCATATTCGTGAAGCAGAAACATAATGTACTCCCATTAATGTGGAATAGGCGGAACTTAAATTAGTCAATTCAATTCAGCATTGTCAATTTATCCAGAACTTCTCTCTTTTCCTCGGTGAAACAAGAATCTTTTTTGTTCAAACAAAAGCGCTTAGTTTAAGTTTAGCCTTTGTTTCCTCTGTGCTGCATCTTCTTTAAAGATTCATCCAATGGAATCCCAACTCCCTTTCTTTTGGATTTCCATTCTATTTAGATATGGTGTATGTAGATCTAATTCTTATATAAAGAAAACTTTCTCGTTTCACTTTGTCTCGCTTTCTCTAGAATCTCTAGAAAAAAGAATAGCTCTATCCTTTATTTAATATTTAATAATAAAATAATAAGAGACTATTAAATAAAAATGAGAATACTACTAAATTAGAACCTAATTAAGATAGTAGGACTAATCTATGCAGTATAATTAATGAGAAGTAATACTATAAAATAAAAATAAAGAACTCTATTTCAGAACTATGAGACAGAATATTCTGTTTTCTTATTTACTCTTTACTTTATTTTTTCTATTTAAAGTTGATCAATTTACATAATGTATCTATAAACAAAGTAATAAATATACTTAAAACAAAGTAGGAATTCGCAAAATGGATAAAATCATTGCAGTTATTATAGGGAAGTCTAGAGATATCCTATTTGAAGGAGGACGGGATTCAAATCAGGGAAAGGATCCTTTCTTCTATTGATTTGATAGAAATTCGTTTTTCTTTTCCTGTCTGTATGATTTTGATTTTCGATGAATGAGCCTTTGGTAATGCTTTTATCTCTATTCTATGTCGCAGGCGCCTATCCAGTCTATAAACAAATACTAATGAGAAAATGAAAACTATACTAAACTAAAGAAAACATAGGATAGAGATCCTAAAATCTAAAAAAGGGCATATTAGGGCTATACGGATTCGAACCGTAGACCTTCTCGGTAAAACAGATCAAACGGATTATTATCGAAATGATTTGAACTGTTTCAAAGACCCAACATGCATTTTTTTGCATTGGGCTCTTTCATAAACTGATTTAAAGATCAGTTAGTCCACCATAGTTTTTCTTTACGGAAAGATAATGAGATGGCTCCCTGTGCTCTGATTGATTTTTTGTATTATGATCTATCTAGGAGCAATACCAAAGTGTTTCAAAGGAGGATTACCTTGACTTAGGTCTGCCTCCGGTCTAAATTAAATCAACCTAAGTGAAATGGAGTCTCTATCGTTCCACTGCAAGAGTTAACTATGAGACTTCATACACCTTAAAGTTCATAGAACGAAAAGAAGTTTTTTGGAGGCCCTTATCCTCATTACGCCTAGCATTTAGTGGGCTGGATATTTACCTTATCAACTAGCAAATCCATAAGGGTTCTATTTGATTAGGCACCTGAATTGGCACCTGAATCGGACTGAACCGACTGTTTGTCAGGCTACTGTTCTCCTATTCTCTCGAATCTATGAAGTAAGACATTGATTTTGCAATAAGATCGATTATGTTCATTGCATAATAAGCTCCTTTGAAAAGCATTGGCGCACGTGTAAACGAGTTGCTCTACCGAACTGAGCTATAGCCCTTATCAGAGATATCTTAACATATAGATAATTTCTTGTCAAGATGAATATTTTCTAATGCCAGAGGATACCCCTTTGATCTGTATCTGTTTAGTATTTAGTTTAGTATTTAGTATATAACAGACCAATAACAGAGCGGTATTGCTTAGAAAAGGGATTCAATATATAATCGATCGAAGTAATGGGTCTTCCTTTGTGGTGATAAATTGCCTACTTAACTCAGTGGTTAGAGTATTGCTTTCATACGGCGGGAGTCATTGGTTCAAATCCAATAGTAGGTAAGTAGGTAGAAAAATTACTAGATAGCATTGGACTTACTTCGCTTCGCTATCTAATAACTTTTTCTACCCCTCTTCCCTTTTTCTTTGTATCAACTATAAACCACTGGATTGTCTTCAATTGGATGGGGGAATCCAATTGACAGCCTCGATTCGTATCCTAGCTCGTCTGAGAGCGAGCTTCGCTTCAACCAAATCTTTCGTACCCTCAGCTTTACTCAAGTTAGCTTCGGCTATTTCAAGTGCCTTTTGAGCTTCTTCCGGATCAATATCACTACCCAGTTCCGCATCATTTCCTAAAATGATGATCTCATTATTAACTATTCTCGCAAAACCGCTCCACAGAATCGCTGTTAACCATTGGTCGTTGAGGAGGCGTATTCTCAAAGGACCCATATCTACTGCTGTGTTAATGGGGGCGTGGTTTGGTAATACGCCAATTTGGCCACTATTAGTGGATAAAATGATTTCTTTCACTTCACAATCCCAAATAATTCGCTTAGGAGTCAGTACATAAAGATTTAATTTCATTTCTTCGATTTGTTCTCCTCTTCTAAGGTTATAGCTTTCGTGCTAGCTTCATCGATGTTACCCACCAAATAAAAAGCCTGTTCAGGTAGGCCGTCTAATTCTCCGGAAAGGATTAGTTGAAATCCCCTAATAGTTTCCGCAAGAGCAACATACTTTCCTGGAGAACCAGTAAAAACTTCTGCCACAAAGAACGGTTGTGATAAGAAACGCTCAATTTTTCTTGCTCTTGCTACAGTTAAACGATCCTCTTCCGATAATTCATCCAAGCCAAGAATTGCGATAATGTCCTGAAGTTCTTTGTAACGTTGTAAAGTTTCCTTAACTCTTTGCGCAGTTTCATAATGTTCGTTGCCAACGATCCGAGGCTGTAACATAGTCGAGGTTGAATCTAAAGGATCTACTGCTGGATAAATACCCTTGGAAGCTAATCCTCTGGAAAGTACGGTAGTAGCATCCAAATGTGCAAATGTTGTGGCAGGGGCAGGGTCGGTCAAATCGTCTGCAGGTACATAAACTGCTTGAATCGAAGTTATAGATCCCTTTTTAGTAGAAGCAATTCTTTCTTGCAAAGAACCCATTTCTGTACTAAGAGTAGGTTGATAACCCACTGCGGAGGGCATTCTCCCTAATAAAGCGGATACCTCTGATCCTGCTTGAACAAAACGAAAGATATTATCGATAAATAAAAGCACGTCTTGCTTATTAACATCTCGGAAATATTCCGCCATAGTTAGGGCAGTTAAACCAACTCTCATACGAGCTCCCGGTGGTTCATTCATTTGGCCATAGACTAGAGCTACCTTTGATTCCTCAATATTTTTTTCATTAATTACTCCGGATTCCTTCATTTCCATATAAAGATCATTTCCTTCACGAGTCCGTTCCCCTACTCCACCGAATACGGATACGCCCCCATGAGCTTTAGCAATGTTATTGATTAATTCCATGATCAGTACTGTTTTACCTACTCCAGCCCCCCCAAATAGTCCTATTTTTCCTCCACGTCGATAAGGAGCTAAAAGATCGACGACCTTAATACCTGTTTCAAAGATGGATAATTTCGTATCTAACTCGATAAAGGCAGGCGCAGATCTATGAATAGGGAACGTTGCACTACTATCTACAGGACCCAAATTGTCAACAGGCTCCCCAAGAACGTTGAAAATTCGTCCGAGAGTAGCTCCACCGACCGGAACACTGAGAGGAGCTCCCGTGTCAATCACTTCCATTCCTCTCATCAACCCGTCCGTAGCACTCATAGCTACAGCTCTAACTCGATTATTTCCTAATAATTGTTGTACCTCACAAGTCACATTAATTTGCTTATCGGCAGTGTCTCTACTCTGGACTACCAAAGCGTTATAAATATAAGGTAACTTGCCTGGGGGAAAAGTGACATCCAGCACGGGTCCAATAATTTGATCGATACGACCTGTACTTTTTTCTTCAATTGTGGAAACCCCGGGAGGAGAAGTAGTAGGATTGGTTCTCATAATTATCACATAATTAAAAAAAAGGAATTTGTCGAAATTTTTCTTTTTTTATTGTTGAATAATGCCAAATCAAATCAAAAAAAATCCAAAAGTAAAAAGGAAATGAATTAGTTAATTCAATAAGAGAGAAAAGGGGACCAGGACTTGATTTCGTTGCCCAAGCGAATCCCATTCAATCGTTTACTCATGGAATGAGTCCATTGGAAAGTTCAATCAATCTTTTTTTTCATATACATTTTGCCTTTTGTGGAGGATCTGTGCCTACTCTACTTTCCTATCTAGGACTTCGATATACAAAATATATACTACTGTGAAGCATAGATTGCTGTCAACAAAGAATTTTATTAGTATTTAGTTAGGTATTTGCATTCAAAATAAGAAAAGAGAACTATTAAGAACTTGTAAAATAAGGATTAGGAATTAATTTGGGTTGCGCTATATCTATCAAAGAGTATACAATAATTATGGATTTGGTAAATCAAATCCATGGTTTAATAACGAACCGTGTTAACTTACCATAACAACAACTCAATTCCTATCGAATTCCTATATTGGAATTCCTATAGGATAGAACATACACAGGGTGTACGCATTATATATGAATGAAACATATTCATTAACCTAAGCATGCCCTCAATTTTCTTTAATGAGTTGATATTATATTAATTGAATATCCTTTTTGTTTTACGAGATTTTTGCTAAAGTTTCATTTACGCCTAATTAACATCGAGTAGACCCTGTTATTGTGAGAATTCTTAATTCAAGAGTTATAGGGAGGGACTTATGTCACCACAAACAGAAACTAAAGCAGGTGTTGGATTTCAAGCTGGTGTTAAAGATTATAAATTGACTTACTACACCCCAGAGTATGAAACTAAGGATACTGATATCTTGGCAGCATTCCGAGTAAGTCCTCAGCCTGGGGTTCCGCCCGAAGAAGCAGGGGCTGCAGTAGCTGCCGAATCTTCTACTGGTACATGGACAACTGTTTGGACTGATGGACTTACCAGTCTTGATCGTTACAAAGGACGATGCTATCACATCGAGCCTGTTGCTGGGGAAGACAACCAATGGATCTGTTATGTAGCTTATCCATTAGACCTATTTGAAGAGGGTTCCGTTACTAACATGTTTACTTCCATTGTAGGTAACGTATTTGGTTTCAAAGCCCTACGTGCTCTACGTTTGGAGGATCTACGAATTCCCCCTACTTATTCAAAAACTTTCCAAGGCCCGCCTCATGGTATCCAAGTTGAAAGAGATAAGTTGAACAAGTACGGTCGTCCTTTATTGGGATGTACTATTAAACCAAAATTGGGATTATCCGCAAAAAATTATGGTAGAGCGTGTTATGAGTGTCTACGTGGTGGACTTGATTTTACCAAAGATGATGAAAACGTAAACTCACAACCATTTATGCGCTGGAGAGACCGTTTTGTCTTTTGTGCCGAAGCTATTTATAAATCACAGGCCGAAACCGGTGAAATCAAGGGGCATTACTTGAATGCGACTGCGGGTACATGTGAAGAAATGATTAAGAGAGCTGTATTTGCAAGAGAATTAGGGGTTCCTATTGTAATGCATGACTACTTAACTGGGGGATTCACCGCAAATACTACTTTGGCTCATTATTGCCGCGACAATGGCCTACTTCTTCACATTCACCGTGCAATGCATGCAGTTATTGATAGACAGAAAAATCATGGTATGCATTTCCGTGTATTAGCTAAAGCATTGCGTATGTCTGGGGGAGATCATATCCACTCCGGTACAGTAGTAGGTAAGTTAGAAGGGGAACGCGAAATGACTTTAGGTTTTGTTGATTTATTGCGCGATGATTTTATTGAAAAAGATCGTGCTCGCGGTATCTTTTTCACTCAGGACTGGGTATCCATGCCAGGTGTTATACCGGTAGCTTCAGGTGGTATTCATGTTTGGCATATGCCAGCTCTGACCGAAATCTTTGGGGACGATTCTGTATTACAATTTGGTGGAGGAACTTTAGGACATCCTTGGGGAAATGCACCTGGTGCAGCAGCTAATCGAGTGGCTTTAGAAGCCTGTGTACAAGCTCGTAACGAAGGGCGCGATCTTGCTCGCGAAGGTAATGAAATTATCCGAGCAGCTTGCAAATGGAGTCCTGAACTAGCCGCAGCTTGTGAAGTATGGAAGGCGATCAAATTCGAGTTCGAGCCGGTAGATACTATTGATTAACTAGATAAAACTAAAGATAAAGAAGGTATAAATAAAAAAGAAACGAAATAAAAAGAGAAAAAAATCAGTTATGAAATGCAGTAATTCTTCTTTATTCTTCTAATTGATTGCAATTAAACTCGGCTCAATCTTTTTTAGAAAAAAAAGATTGAGCCGAATAAAAATAGATCATGATATGATCATGAGACTTGACAAATTGAGATTCGTCTATTCTATATATCTAGAATATATATATTAAGGTATAATACAATAAAGAAATACAAATAAAATAATAAAATAATAAAATATAGTATTATCATATGATAATGATAATGGAATCAAATACGCAGTATTTACAGAAAAAAGTCTTCGTTTATTGGGAAAGAATCAATATACTTTTAATGTCGAATCGGGATTCACTAAGACAGAAATAAAGCATTGGGTCGAACTCTTCTTTGGTGTTAAGGTGGTAGCTGTGAATAGCCATCGACTACCTGGAAAAGGTAGAAGAATAGGACCTATTCTGGGCCATACAATGCATTACAGACGTATGATCATTACCCTTCAACCGGGTTATTCTATTCCACTTCTAGATAGAGAAAAAAACTAAAGGAGAATGAATGAAAAAAGACATAGTTTGGAAGTTAGACCTTTTTATAGGACTCTCTTTCAATTTCAAAAAAGAGGACGTTTGAAACTTTTAACAGGCGTAATCGTGAGTCAACAAGTGACTCGAACTGTGTGTAAAAAAAGAAGCATTTTTTTTTTTTCAAAATGCTAGAACTAGATAAGGAAGTTTTCTATAACCTTGAGAAAAAGGATAAAAAGGTAGTTTTTTTTTAGTTTATGACTCCGATCAAGAGCGAGAAATCCTTGATTTGGGATTGGACATAGAACCTGGACCCATCGTAGAGACGTTTAGTTCAAAAGAAAGGATCGTATCCTGATGGTAAGAATTATACTTTCGTGGAAATACAGCGCTATAGACTTCAATGCGGTAGAGTAGACGTTTTGTTTCTAATTTTTCTGGACCAAACCTCCGCTCCGACCCAACGATACAATGAATTTTTTCTGTTCATATTCATAAATAAAAAAGATTCGGAATCGCAATGCTACTATATGCGTCCAGAGGAGTATTTGGAATAATATTCTTCTATAATCCATTATTGCGGGGGGTCTTACTAACAGGGCTTCGCTGCACGGGACAGGTCTTCGTCGAAAAGCTAACTCCACCCGGCATTTTCATACCCTTTCTTTGGGTGGTATATCGCCTTTTAAAGTCTAAGAGGGTAGTAGGGGATCTATAGTAGGTAAGATAATTTGCCCTTTGATTTTGATTGAATATACTATTTTTCCGCCTTTACCACGCATTATTGTATGCGCTTCTAGAGAAGTATGTATGCAGGAAGTAAATTCTAACCGCTTTCTTTTGAATCCAATTTCAAATTAGATTAGAAAGATAGAAAGGCCATGAGGATGGGAAAATCAAAATAAAATCTTTTTAATTAGTTCTCCTTTTTTGGAATTTTCTTATTATCCTTTCATTTTTTTTACAGAATATTTTTCAAACTAAAAATAAAAAATACAATACAATAGTCAATATTCCTTATAATAGATATACTTAATTATATCATAAGAATCTTAAGATATTTTTCGACTAGATAGAAATAGTAAATTTGAATTGAGACACCTATTCCATGACGGATTTAAACTTACCTTCTATTTTCGTGCCTTTAGTAGGCTTAGTATTTCCGGCAATTGCAATGACTTCTTTATTTCTTTATGTGCAAAAAAATAAGATTGTCTAGTATTTTTTAGTGTAAGTAATATAATATGGTAGGGTATGTGGCTTTTTCTACACACACTTTCTACACACAAATGAAAAACGGTTATGGATGCGGATATAGGCTACGAGCATAAATGCATGAATATGCAGAGCCAGGTATAGCGAGTTTTATTTTATTTATTTTAATTGAATCAACGAATATTTTTTGAATAGAAAGTCAATGTATCTAACCTATTATTTCACAGGAGTACTAGTTGCTGAAGGCGATTTCAGAATCAAAAAAAGTAAAGTCAAAATTATTTAGCTTATTCTCTCAATTTCAATCGACCGCTGCTGGATTTAGTATATCTAATATGAATTGGCGATCAGAACACATATGGGTAGAACTTCTAAAAGGTTCTCGAAAAAGGGGTAATTTTTTCTGGGCCTGTATTCTTTTTCTAGGTTCACTAGGATTCTTATCGGTTGGGATTTCCAGTTATCTTGGTAAGAATATTATATCTATACTTCCATCTCAAGAAATTCTTTTTTTTCCGCAGGGGGTCGTGATGTCTTTCTACGGAATCGCAGGCCTATTCATTAGCTCCTACTTGTGGTGTACTATTTTGTGGAATGTAGGTAGTGGTTATGACCGATTCGATAGAAAAGAGGGAATAGTGTGCATTTTTCGTTGGGGATTCCCTGGAATAAAACGTCGCGTCTTCCTTCGATTCCTTATGCGGGATATCCAATCAATTAGAATTCAGGTTAAAGAGGGTCTTTATCCTCGTCGTATTCTTTATATGGAAATCCGGGGCCAGGGGATCATTCCCTTGACTCGTACTGATGATAAATTTTTTACTCCACGAGAAATTGAACAAAAAGCTGCCGAATTGGCCTATTTCTTGCGCGTACCAATTGAAGTATTTTGAGGTATCTTTTTTGAACTGAGTTGAATGAAGAAAAGAAGAATTGGAAGAAGAAAAGTTTTCTCAACACAGGGAGGAAGTCCCTTCTAAATTGGATTTGTTATTGTAAGGGGATTTTTAAGTATTTATCTAAAGGAAGGAACAAACGAGGATAAGAGAAATTTGCTTTTAATTTTTTTTTATCCAAGTTAGATATATCGCATACTATTCTTCCTTTTTCATCCGAAAGGGCTTTTTTTTTATTCTATTTCACTATTTCATTCCATCTAGATCTAAGAAAGAACCCAATGCACTGAAATTCCACTAATAACTAATATACAAAAAAGAAGAATAGATACAGGGTATCAAACCTATAGAGTTTTTGCTTCAAAGAAATAGAAATATCATGAAATAGAAATATCATCATATAGAGTCAGGGAATGGAATAGAGTCAGCGAATGAAGCATATTCATTAACAACTCCATTTACAGATCAAAAATGAAAAAAAAGAAAGCATTGCCTTCTTTACTATATCTTGTATTTATCGTACTTTTGCCTTGGGGGGTCTCTTCCTCATTTAACAAATGTCTGGAACTTTGGATTAAGAATTGGTGGAATACCAGGCAATCCGAAACTCTCTTAACTGATATTCAAGAGAAAAGGATTCTAGAAAGATTCATAGAATTAGAAGAACTTTCTCTCTTGGACGAGATGATAAAAGGGAAACTAAAGACACATGTACAAAAACCTCCTACAGGAATACACAAGGAAATAATACAATGGGTCAAAATAAATAATGAGGATCATCTCCATACCATTTTGCATTTCTCGACAAATATAATCTGTTTGGCTATTCTAAGTGGTTCTTTTTTTCTGGGTAAAGAGGAACTTGTCATTTTGAATTCTTGGGTTCAGGAATTCTTCTATAATTTAAATGACTCAATAAAAGCTTTTTTTATTCTTTTAGTTACTGATTTTTTTGTTGGATTTCACTCCACCCGTGGTTGGGAACTAGTAATTCGTTGGGTCTACAACGATTTTGGATGGGCTCCTAACGAGCTTATTTTCACTATTTTTGTTTGTAGTTTTCCAGTAATTCTAGATACATGTTTGAAATTTTGGGTCTTTTTTTGTTTAAATCGTCTATCTCCTTCGCTTGTAGTCATTTATCATTCAATTAGTGAAGCATAAATTCATTTGATCTCCCGATATTAATATTAATCAAATTAGCAAGCATCTTTTTTTAGAAAGAAAGCCCTTTTCCATTTTAGCAAAATTCTTTCTATTTATACCTACTTTAAGGTATTCATCATTGCAGTACAACTGTTGCAGTAGAATGACAACAGATTCGTGTATAGGGAACTAGATTAGCTTAGCTACCTATCTAATTTATTGTAGAAATTCTGGGATCTGCGATTGGACATGGAAAATAGAAATACTTTTTCTTGGGTAAAGGAACAGATAACTCGATCGATTTCTGTATCGATCATGATATACGTAATAACTCGGACATCTATTTCAAATGCATATCCCATTTTTGCGCAGCAGGGTTATGAAAACCCACGAGAAGCAACTGGACGAATTGTATGTGCCAATTGCCATTTAGCTAGCAAGCCCGTCGATATTGAAGTTCCCCAAGCTGTGCTTCCCGATACTGTATTTGAAGCAGTTCTTCGAATTCCTTATGATATGCAATTGAAACAAGTTCTTGCTAATGGAAAAAAGGGAGGGTTGAATGTAGGTGCTGTTCTTATTTTGCCCGAGGGATTCGAATTAGCGCCGCCCGATCGTATTTCCCCTGAGTTAAAAGAAAAGATAGGAAATCTTGCTTTTCAGAGTTATCGTCCCGATAAAAAAAACATTCTTGTGATAGGCCCTGTTCCCGGTAAGAAATATAGTGAAATTGTCTTTCCCATTCTTTCCCCTGATCCTGCTACGAAGAAAGATGCTCATTTCTTAAAATATCCCATATATGTAGGGGGAAACCGAGGAAGAGGACAGATCTATCCTGATGGTAGCAAGAGTAACAATACAGTCTATAATGCTACGTCAACAGGTATAGTAAGAAAAATACTACGTAAAGAAAAGGGGGGGTATGAAATATCCATAGTTGATGCATCAGATGGACGCCAAGTGATTGATATTATACCTCCCGGACCAGAACTTCTTGTTTCAGAGGGGGAATCCATCAAGCTTGATCAACCATTAACAAGCAATCCTAATGTGGGAGGTTTTGGTCAGGGGGACGCAGAAATCGTGCTTCAGGATCCATTACGTGTCCAAGGCCTTTTGTTCTTCTTCGCATCCGTTATTTTGGCACAAGTTTTTTTGGTTCTCAAAAAGAAACAGTTTGAAAAGGTTCAATTGTACGAAATGAATTTCTAGGTCCCGGGATTTCTTACCATCAAGTTGGTAAAAAGCCTCGATTTATTGGCAATTGCTAGAATTATCTATGATCTATTTTGGAAATCCTTTTTTTGTTTAGACTGCTTTTTGTTTATGAGATGTCTGGAATTCCTTATTTATATCCCATGCAAAAGAAGAGAATCCAAGGCAAAGGCGAGAACAATCAAATTAAAATTTCTTCTTTTTCGGAGGGATTGCAGGTCTTCTTAATCGTCTATTCGGCACAAGAAAAAGCCTTTTTCTTGTGCCGATTCTTCTTGTATCAAAATAAGAATCCTTTTTCTTCCTAATTCGTCAAAGATTACTATTTCTTCTTTATTCGGGTCTGTCTCTTGGACCTCTTTTTCTTTTGCTTAGGTTTAGCCGAGGTAGTGGACAAACAGAGGGGAAGAAAATATGGCGGGGGAAAAATTTCTTGTGATTGTGAGCAAATTGCTTGGCTTGTTTAATTAAGTTCAACTTCAAATTTACAGAAATTTTGCAAAAAAAAAGTAAACTCTTCCATTGAAGGTTTTTTTATTTTTAGGCTAGTTGAATAGTTTTGATTAAGGTTTTATTAGTTTATTACTCGAAACTAAATCAAGGATTTTCAGGATACTTCCTTCGTGGAATAAGATATTGGATCCTCGAGTGATCTCTTTTTCTTGTTGCTTCATAAGAGTGAATCGAATAGATTCAATTCGCGTTATAAGAGTAAAATAAAAATTCCGCGGGTCCTTTCCGCTCTAATCAGATAAAGGGGGGTAAGGACCCGCTAAGCTCCTACTTTTTCATGTTTACAATCTGGTCCCTCCGATTACTATAGAGATGAACCCAATCCAGAATATGAACCATAAAAGAAAACACCTACTAAACCAATCACAGCAATACCAGCTACAGTACCTATCAGCCAAAGAGGAATTCTTCCAGTAGTATCGGCCATTTCCCCTACTTTCCTCCACATTTTATCAATTGGTCATGCTAGAGACAAAAACAGTCATGGGTAGTTATAAGGATGGTATCCTTCCAAATGGGATAAGAGAATTCTTATTAGTCTCTTTCTTTCTCTCAATTGAAGAAGTAATTGGAAAATAAAACAGCAAGTACAAAAATGAGTAATAAACCCCAGTATAGACTGGTACGATTCAATTCAACATTTTGTTCATTCGGGTTTGATTGTGTCATAGTTCTATAGTTGGAATTTGTTTTATCGTTGGATGAACTGCATTGCTGATATTGATCCCAAGAAAAAAACAGTAGGTACAGCTAGTCCGTGAATAGCCAGCCATCGCACTGTAAAAATAGGATAGGTTCGATCTATGGTCATTGAGGGCCTCCTAAAAGGATCTACTAAATTCATCGAGTTGTTCTAAAGAATCAAAACGGTCGGTTATTAACGGAATTCCTTGTCGGCTTTCCGTGAAATACTCGTTTGGCCTAGGACTTCCAAACACGTCATAAGCTAAACCCGTACTGACAAATAACCAACCCGCAATGAATAGGGAAGGTATAGTAATGCTATGAATAACCCAGTATCGAATACTGGTAATAATATCAGCAAAAGAACGTTCTCCCGTGCTTCCAGACATGCTGAACTCCCAAAATTTTTGTACATTCAAAAAAGGAATTGATTCCGTAAAAGATGGGATCGACCAGTAAATAGAAAATTACTGATATTTCATCCTTGTGAGATTGTCAATTTTGTACCAAAGGTGTATTTTGAGTATACCGAATTAGTATAGCTATCCTTCCTATGGCACAGCAATCTGGTTTTGCCTGGTTCCGAAACATAATTACTTTTTTATTTTTTTTTTGTCTATAGGTAAGCTATATGTTATTCAAGGCATCAATAGAAAACCCCATTTTTGTAGGTTCTACTTACTTTTCATTGGCTTCGGAATAATAGAGTAATTCGGAATAGCAGCCAAAATCTTGGGAAAATCTAAGTTAATGATCAATAGGTTTGGATAAATAATTTAGGAAGGATATTCTCATACTGACACAATACAAGGACAAGTATATGTGAAATCTATCCTTTCATAATTCGTAATTCATCCTTGTATTGTTTGTTGGATTAGGTCTAACTTTCTTGACCAAACTGCGAGCGCGGAACTTTACGAGATGAAATAGGGAAAGACAGAAGATAGAATAGAACTTAAAAGGATAATTGAAGTGACTCGTCTTCGAATCTACTTTGGTTGGAGTTCGAAAAAGGAATAAAAATAAAGTAAATTCAAGGAAGAGCTTTCTTTTTTTTTTTTTTTTAACAGCCCCTTGGCAGGTCGTGGAATGCTTTTGTTCTCCTCTTATTCCATATGGAATACAATCAGTTAAAATAAGAAGGAATAGGGGAATATTCGATCGTTCACTCCAAAAAGAGGGTCCTATTGAAAAAGAAATTATCCAAAATAGAAAGAAGTTTTTTTTTTCAAATTCAATTGTTTATTTATCTCTTATTCAAAAATTTCCCTGAAAATTGAATTTCTTTTTTTCATTCAATGGGGTTAGATGATCTAGTTCTTAATATTATTACTTTACTCAATTGACAAATTCCACAACAAATCTCTTGATTCGGAATTAGGGACTCATGTATCATCTGATGAATCCACTTTCTTTTACACTTCTGTATCTTACTCTATCTTGTTTTTTAGTATTATCTAAAATAACTGATGAATTATGAATTTTCCATAACTTAGGTAAATGCTTTACCAACATATGTAGTGTAGTAAAAAAAAATAAATGGAATTTAACTCTTTCATGCTTACTTTAACTAGTTATTTTGGTTTTCTACTGGCTGCTTTAACTATAACCCCAGCTCTATTTATTGGCTTGAACAAGATACGCCTTATTTGAATTGACTGAATAATTATAATTCAGAAAAGAAAAATCTTTCTTTGGGATTCCTGGCATTCTACGACTCTTTTCCAGACTAATTAGGAATTCTTTTCTTGGTCATTGAGATTCGTGGATAATTTAGAGTACTATTTAGGGATAGATCGTACCTCTTTTTTTATCCCCTCGAACAAATCGAAATGATTGAAGTTTTTCTATTTGGAATCGTCTTAGGCCTAATTCCTATTACTTTAGCGGGATTATTCGTGACTGCGTATTTGCAATACAGGCGTGGGGATCAGTTGGATCTTTGATTGAGTCATTTTTTTTTTTTGATTGACCTCCTCCAGACCAGAGAGGAGGTCAAATTGAAATTGGAGTTACAATTCAATTTTGTTAAGTTATTTTACTCTGCTTCGACATAAAATAGATGGAATCACGCTCTGTAGGATTTGAACCTACGACATCGGGTTTTGGAGACCCGCGTTCTACCGAACTGAACTAAGAGCGCTTTCATTCATTCAAAAAGAAAATCTTTTTCTATTCCTAATGTATCTCACGTACGTATAGTCTCCACAAATTCAAGTTATACCCACTTTACTTTAATTGATCTCGTCGCTACTGCCTATAAAGAAGAAAGAAGTAATAGGTAGGGATGACAGGATTTGAACCTGTGACATTTTGTACCCAAAACAAACGCGCTACCAAGCTGCGCTACATCCCTTTTCCAAATTAAATTGTTGTACAATGCCATTGTACACAATTCCTGTCTTCTTTTCCACATCATAATTTTCTTCTTCTTTCTTTCTCTATCTATATATAGAACCCTCGTGTCATTTCTTCTTTTTGGTCTCATATAATTAAGGAATTATATACATATAAAATCCAATATAATTTCGCCTATAAAAGAAGGATTACTTTTCCTTGGTAATATATAGGAAGAAGGGGTCATCTTTTTCTTTTTTAGGGATAGGAAAATTTCGTCGATATGGTTCATTTTATATATAGCTTAACAATCTTGGGCAAGAGTTTATGATCATATATGTATTCCAACAAGGAAGGAGGATTTTCAATGCGGGATATAAAAACATATCTCTCTGTAGCACCCGTGCTAAGTACTCTATGGTTTGGTGCTTTAGCAGGTTTATTGATAGAAATTAATCGTTTATTCCCAGATGCTTTGTCATTCCCTTTTTTTTAATTCTAGTTATTGCTATGGGAGGGATAGATTTCTTCGTGATATGACAAAATTTGATCCTTTTCAATCTTTTTTTAGTATCGGAAGGAAAAAGAAAGAAAAGATGGATTGGGTTGAACCTCAGAGTCATTAAAAATTTGGTAAACCCCATTTTTGAAAATAGAAATTCAATTTAAAGGGGTACCCAAGCTAAATAAGGCCTCAGAAATCAGAGCATAGAAAAGGCGGGGCTGGCTAATTAAATGAAAGGATTTCGAACCAAAATCTTTGCTAATTCGACAAGGATTGTATTCTTTAATTATTTCTCTATTTTTTATTACTTAATTAAAGAATAAAAAAAAATTATTCTAATGAATTTTATTCTTCTTCTTCGGATTCAAAATAGAAGAATAAAAGAATAAGTAGAAGAATTAAGTTAAGTCAATCCAAAAAGAAAAGGAGGTTCATGGCCAAGGGAAAAGATGTTAGAATCAGAGTTATTTTGGAATGCATCAGTTGTGTTCGAAAAGGTGCCAATGAGGAATCGACGGGGATTTCTAGATATAGTACTCAAAAGAATCGCCACAATACACCCGGACAATTAGAATTCAAAAAATTTTGTCGTTATTGTCGCAAGCATACGACTCATCACGAAATAAAGAAATAGGAACATCGTGTGTTTGATCTTTCCAAACAACAGAAAGAGTAAGAACTTCATATTTAATATATAAAGAAAACATAGTATAGAATACAAAATACAAATCAACTCATCTGATTTCCGGTAGATATTATTTCATATGTATAGAGGGTATTCATATACTATAATATGAATCAAATAAGATATGGATCAAAGAAAAACTACTTCTTCTGGATCCTAAATTAATAAAATAAAGAAGTGAATTTTCAAATTTTCAAATTTTAAATAAGGAATAAATCATGTATACATCTAAACAACCTTTTCTTAAATCTAAGCAACCCTTTAGTAAATCCAAGCAAACTTTTAATAAATCCAAGCAACCCTTTCGTAAATCCAAGCAAACTTTTCGTAAATTCAAGCAACCTTTTCGTAAATCTAAACAACCTTTTCGTAGGCGTCCCCGGATTGGCCCGGGAGATCGAATTGATTATAGAAACATGAGTTTAATTAATAGATTTATTAGTGAACAAGGAAAAATATTATCGAGACGAATAAATAGATTAACCTTGAAACAACAACGATTAATTACTCTTGCTATAAAACAGGCTCGTATTTTATCTTTCTTACCGTTTCGTAACTATGAGAACGAAAAGCAATTTCAAGCCCAGTCAATTTCAATAATTACAGGTTCTAGACCCAGAAAAAATAGACATATTCCTCAATTAACGCAAAAGTACAATTCCAATCGAAACTTAAGAAACAACAACCAAAATTTAAGAAACAACAACCGGAACTTAAGTTCCGATTGTTGATGTTTTATTCGAATTCGAAAGGGCCAGACCTATATATATTATAAAGAAAGTAATCCAGCTCGTTGATTCCTACCACTTAATCTTAATTTATTGTATCTTCCCGGAGTTCCCTCTCCGGGAATTCATCTTTTATTATTCCAGTATATTACTTTATTTATACCTTTAATTGATGATCTTTATTTTATTGGAAATCGTGTAAAGATTATTTGGATTTGATACAGCTACTTGTGCAAGCATTTTACGATTAAGAATCAATTTCTTCTTGTACAGGTTGTGTATTAATTTACTATAACTATCGAATACTTTATATACCCGCGTTGCTGCGTTTATCCGAGTGATCCACAAACGACGAAAATCCCTCTTTTGCCTACCTCTATCTCGATGAGAGGAAACAAAAGCTCTTTTTACCTGTTGGGTAATCATTCGATTAAGTCTTAAATGAGCCCCTCTAAAGTTTGAGGCAAATGAACGCATTTTTGTTCGTCGTCTCCGGGCTATATATCCTCGCGGAACTCTGGTCATTGAATCAAATTAACCTTAATGAATAACTAATGATTTCTCTTCTTTTAGCCACCCTTTTTCTCATTAATAACAAAACTAATTATTCCGATATATAAAATATTAATTCCAATGGCTTTTGCTATAGTAACCTTCCCAACCACGATTTTTTATTCCACTCCGTTCAGTTATTTCTATACGAAATAACAAATTCATTCTAATAATACTAAAAAAAATAGTGGGTTCCATCGTTTCTATGGTTCCCTTTTAAACGGTGAGGCCCTCTCTATACACCGGAGCCCTTTCTTTCATCAAAAGGTATTGCGAACTTGTATAGTCCACATTCTTTGGCTCTACCTATCCATTATAGAGTAAATAGCTCTTTTCACAATAAGAGTTATCCATACAGTGACGGTATTTAATTATGAAAGTTGGCTAAGTAGCTGACCCTGTTAGTCCGTTCTTTTAAGATAAAGGAGCATAAGCCTTTTTCTTTTTATTACTATTTCCTCCGCTTAATGGATAACCATTTGCTACCAATGGGAGAATTGCTTCTTATTTCCAATTTAGATAATTGGATTTGCACCAAAGGAAACCATAAATTCCATATACCATAGAAATCTAGGATAGAGAAGCTATATCCTATTCATTGGTACTAATCATGGATACTTCAATTTTTTTTATATTTGTTTGAAGTCATGATCTGAACGAGTCGCACATACACCCTAGCACATGTTCCTCGACGCTGAGGGCATCCTTTAAGCGCGGCCGTTTTTCGAGCATTTCGTATTGGCTGTCTTGCGTTTCTAATAAGTTGTTTAACCGTCGGCATGTTGTATGTATATAGAAAAAAATGGATTGGTTTAGATCCATCTTAACCTGATGATTGCTCATCATGAAGTCTTTCTATTTTCTATTAAATCGAGGAAAACACGAATTTAGCTGTGAAATAACTTTACAAGAAATCCGGACACTACCAATCCTTAAACATTTCTGGAAACCACACTGGATCAGTATCGCAGTGCTTGTCAATCATTTCATCCCCTACAATATCGACAAGTCCATAAGCTTTGGCTTCGTCTGCTGACATAAAAACATCCCTTTCCATGTCTTCGGATACAACCCAAAAAGGCTTGCCTGTTCTTACTGCATAAACCCTTGTGATCATTTCGCGAACTTTGTGTAACTCTTCTACTTCTAGTAAAAATTCTGGTGTCCTTGCCCGATAATAAGCACTAGCAGGTTGGTGAAGCATAATCCTCGCGTGAGGGAATGCTATACGCTTGGTGGGTTCTCCTCCAAGCAGAATGAAGGACGCCATGGAGGCGGCTATTCCGAGGCATATTGTATATATATCTGGTGTCACCGTTTGCATCGTATCAAAAATAGCCATTCCTGAGATTAGCCACCCGCCTGGGGAGTTTATAAACAAAAAAATATCACTAATTCCATCTTCTATACTCAGATATACCATGAGACCTGTAATATGATTCGTGATCTCGCAACGAATCTCTTGACCTAAAAAAAGTGTCCTTTCTCGATACATAACATTGTATAAGTCAACCCAAGTCGCTTCTTCATCTCCAGGAATCCGGTAAGGTACTTTTGGAACACCAATGGGCATATTAGATTAATATTATTAAATTTAAGTAAGAAAACCACACTTTAATATGGAAACGTAAGAATGGAACAGAAAGAAAGAATCCGCAGTTTATTGTCTTAATTTTTATTCTTATTCTATATGAATATTATAGATTCTATTAATACGTAGATTGAAAGGTTATACATATAAGGAATGTAAGACAGATTGAATAAAGAAAAGGGAATGGGTGATTTGAATGCTAAACAAAGAGGGGTAGCGATCTATTCTTCGTTTTTTCCAAATTGGCCAAGTTACCCATTGCATATTGGCACTTATCGAGTATAGAATAGATCTGCTTCTCTTTCTTCTTATGAACAGAATTGGCTTCTTATTTTTAATGGAATGAAATAAATATTCGCGCTTTCTGACACAGAATCCCCTAGAAGGGTTAGGTACATAGGATATGGATAGTCTTTTTCAATGCGATAAAATAAAGCGACATCGTGTCTATTTTTCTTTGCTAAAGGGGTATTTCCATGGGTTTGCCTTGGTATCGTGTTCATACTGTCGTATTGAATGATCCGGGTCGATTGCTTGCGGTGCATATAATGCACACAGCTCTAGTTTCTGGTTGGGCTGGCTCAATGGCTTTATACGAATTAGCAGTTTTTGATCCCTCTGATCCTGTTCTGGATCCAATGTGGAGACAAGGTATGTTCGTAATTCCCTTCATGACTCGTTTAGGAATAACGGATTCGTGGGGTGGTTGGAGTATTTCAGGAGGAACTGTAACAAATCCGGGTATTTGGAGTTATGAAGGTGTGGCAGGTACGCATATTGTGTTTTCTGGCTTGTGTTTCTTGGCAGCGATCTGGCATTGGGTATATTGGGACCTAGAAATATTCTCTGATGAGCGGACGGGAAAACCCTCTTTGGATTTGCCCAAGATCTTTGGAATTCATTTATTTCTTGCAGGGGTGGCTTGCTTTGGCTTTGGGGCATTTCATGTAACGGGTTTGTATGGTCCTGGGATATGGGTATCCGATCCTTATGGACTAACTGGAAAAGTACAAGCTGTAAATCCAGCGTGGGGTGCAGAAGGTTTTGATCCTTTTGTTCCGGGGGGAATAGCTTCTCATCATATTGCTGCGGGTACATTGGGTATATTAGCGGGCTTATTCCATCTTAGTGTCCGTCCGCCTCAACGTCTATATAAAGGATTACGTATGGGCAATATTGAAACTGTACTTTCCAGTAGTATCGCTGCTGTTTTTTTTGCAGCTTTCGTAGTTGCTGGAACTATGTGGTATGGGTCAGCAACGACCCCAATCGAATTATTTGGGCCTACTCGTTATCAGTGGGATCAGGGATACTTTCAGCAAGAAATATATCGAAGAGTTAGCAATGGTTTAGCCGAAAATCTTAGTTTATCAGAAGCTTGGTCTAAAATTCCCGAAAAATTAGCCTTTTATGATTATATTGGTAATAATCCGGCAAAAGGGGGATTATTCAGAGCAGGCTCAATGGACAATGGGGATGGAATAGCTGTTGGATGGTTAGGACATCCCGTCTTTAGAGATAAAGAAGGACGTGAGCTTTTTGTACGCCGTATGCCTACTTTTTTTGAAACATTTCCGGTTGTTTTGGTAGATGAGGAGGGAATTGTTAGAGCAGACGTTCCTTTTAGAAGAGCAGAATCCAAATATAGTGTTGAACAAGTAGGTGTAACGGTGGAGTTCTATGGTGGCGAACTTAATGGAGTAAGTTATTCTGATCCTGCTACTGTAAAAAAATATGCGAGGCGTTCTCAATTAGGGGAAATTTTTGAATTAGACCGGGCTACTTTGAAATCTGATGGTGTTTTTCGCAGCAGTCCAAGGGGTTGGTTCACTTTTGGTCATGCTACCTTTGCTTTGCTCTTCTTTTTCGGACACATTTGGCATGGCGCTAGAACATTGTTCCGAGATGTTTTTGCTGGTATTGATCCAGATTTGGATGCTCAAGTGGAATTTGGAACATTCCAAAAAGTGGGAGATCCAACTACAAGGAAACAGGCAGTTTGATACACATTGTTATAGTATCTTTCACCTCTCTTTTTTGATTTGACATGGGAAACATCTCCCATCCTTTCTTTGACTCTTTTTCTTTCTTTATATGGGAAATTATCCCAAATGACAAATGAATAGGTGTGGAAGTTATAATTGTAAATAAACCAGGATCGAATCTATGGAAGCATTGGTTTATACGTTCCTTTTAGTTTCGACTTTAGGGATAATTTTTTTCGCTATCTTCTTCCGAGAACCACCTAAGGTTCCACCAACTCCAACTAAAAGAATAAAATAATTTCATTTAAGTAAGAAGTCCCCCTATCTGGGAGACTTCTTACTTAAATTAGTCTCCGTGTTCTTCGAATGGATCTCTTAATTGTTGAGAGGGTTGCCCAAACGCGGTATATAAGGCATACCCAGTAAAGCTTACAAGTAAACCAGATATGGAGATGGCGACTAAAGTTGCTGTTTCCATTTTTATAGAATTTCAAGATTACAATGGATCTACGAAAAGATCGTGTATTTACAACTACAACGGAATAGTATACAAAGTCAACACCAATGATTAAATAGAATTTATGGCTACACAAACCGTTGAAGATAGTTCTAAACCTAGGCCAAAACGAACTGGTGCAGGTAGTTTACTGAAACCCTTGAATTCGGAATATGGGAAAGTCGCCCCGGGTTGGGGGACTACTCCTTTTATGGGGATCGCAATGGCTTTATTCGCTATATTCCTATCTATCATTTTAGAAATTTATAATTCTTCCGTTTTACTGGACGGAATTTTAACCAATTAGGTTTCTACTAACTAAAACTAGGAAGTCAGAGTTTTTCCATCCAAAAAAGCCTTTCTAGTTTAAGATCTACATTTCTAGATATTATGGTAGTTCGACCGCGGAATTTTTTTGTTTCGGTATCTCTGGAATATGAGTGTGTGACTTGTTAGAATTGATCCTATTGATAATACATAGAAAGGGCCTGTTATCTCTATCAAGATGATTCTAATTCGTCAGATATTATTTATTCTAGTATCTGGAACACGAAATAGATAGAGTGGATCAAAAAAAAATGGAACTATGATTCATACTCACTATTAAGACCTCGCAACCAGACTGAAAAATTCAAGTAGTTCTTAAATAAAAATAAAAAAGAAATTTTCTTCCTTCCAATTTTGTTTGCCCAAAAGACAACTTTTTTTCTCTCGATTTTGTCGAGTCATTACACTGATTCAATAAATGATTATCAAGCGGTTCTTATTCGAAGAACCCTTGCCTTTTGTTTAGCTTGAGACTAAATCATCGTGGCTCTAGTATGAATCTAAGGTTTTAATTGAACTGATTCATAGGATCTCAACAAGATAATTTCTATATTACGCATAAAAAAACAAATCCTTTATAGGGAAGAGAAAAGTCAAGAAGCCTCTAATGACCAACATAAGGGAAAGGAAGAAAGAAAGACGCGCCAACTTGAGATTTTTTGGCATTATCATCACAAAGAAGATATTCCGGATTTTTCTTATTTGATATCTTCAAGGCAAATCGACCCAATTCAGTGGCTGATGAAGTTTTGAACCTTTTTTCTAATATTCGTTGAAAATTTTTGTGTTTCTGCTTGAGCCGTACGAGATGAAATTTTCATATACGGCTCTTAGAGGGGGACTCGGGTTAGTTACCTATCTCAATAAAGTATATGATTGGTTTGAGGAACGTCTTGAGATTCAGGCAATTGCAGATGATATAACTAGTAAATATGTTCCTCCCCATGTCAACATATTTTATTGTTTAGGGGGAATTACACTTACTTGTTTTCTAGTACAAGTCGCTACCGGTTTTGCTATGACTTTTTACTACCGACCAACCGTTACAGAGGCTTTTTCCTCGGTTCAATACATAATGACCGAGGCCAACTTTGGTTGGTTAATCCGATCAGTTCATCGATGGTCAGCAAGTATGATGGTTTTAATGATGATCCTGCATGTATTTCGTGTGTATCTCACAGGGGGATTTAAAAAACCCCGCGAATTAACTTGGGTCACAGGTGTGGTTTTGGCTGTTTTGACTGCATCATTTGGTGTAACTGGTTATTCTTTGCCTTGGGATCAAATTGGCTATTGGGCAGTCAAAATTGTGACAGGTGTACCTGACGCCATTCCGGTAATAGGATCGCCTTTAGTGGAGTTATTACGCGGAAGTGCTAGTGTGGGCCAATCCACTTTGACTCGTTTTTATAGTTTACATACCTTTGTACTGCCTCTGCTTACTGCCGTATTTATGTTAATGCACTTTCCAATGATACGTAAGCAAGGTATTTCGGGTCCTTTATAGGGAAGGCATATCATAGAGAATTATAATTATCATATATCATATCGGGTAGGTTTTGGTATTTCATTGCTACAAGCATGGGTTATTGTAAAATAACACATGTCATTTGGATACTTCTCTTCAACTCCAAAGTATTTTTATACAATACAAATAGTTGAAGTTAATTTTACGAAAGAAAAAAGGCGGATTATGGGAGTGTGTGACTTGAATTATTGATTTGGCCATGCAGATAAAGAATTGGATCTGCCACATTAGAATTCACAACCAAAGGTGTCTCCGCATCCAATCAACATGTAAGTCCCCTACCTAGGAAGGATAGGCTGGTTCACTTGAGGAGAATATCTTCTATGATCATACCGCAACCATGTCATCCATGAACAGGCTCCGTAAGATCCCATAGAGTAGAAATGGAATAAGTCATGTGACATGATCCAGTTCTCTATTTATTACACTTACCTTTTTATTATAGTATGGAAATGCATTCATTTTCTTTGCATCGATTGTGATCCGCAATACTATCGGAGTAAAAGAAGGGATCTAAGGAAGAATGTAGGCTAAACTTTTTGATTTTTTATTAGTAACAAGTAAATATTTTGTTTGGAGGTAAGAAACTTGCGATATTGAGGGGATAAATACCAACTAATCAAGAGACATGAGACAATCCACAAAGCAATTGATCATGATCAAATTTGTAAGCCCACTTGGATATTGAGCATTTACCCATAAGAATAGGATTATTTTCAATGAGTAGTTGTAGGTGCAACTTCGGAAAAGAGAATCTGATAAAGCTTTTCTTGCCTAGAGTCATTGAGTCATTATAAACCTTAATTCTATTAAGGATCTTCCGCGGTCTTATTTCTTTCACTCTTGCTCGAGCCGGATGATGATAAATTCTCATGTCCGGTTCCTTTGGGGGATGGATCCTAAAGAGTTCACCTATCCCAATAACAAAGAAACCAGACTTAAATGATCCTGTATTAAGAGCTAAATTAGCTAAAGGGATGGGACATAATTATTACGGGGAACCCGCATGGCCCAACGATCTTTTATATATTTTTCCAGTAGTAATTCTAGGTACTATTGCATGTAATGTAGGTTTAGCGGTTCTCGAGCCATCAATGATTGGTGAACCGGCAGATCCGTTTGCAACTCCTCTGGAAATATTACCCGAGTGGTACTTCTTTCCCGTGTTTCAAATACTCCGTACGGTACCCAATAAGTTATTGGGCGTTCTTTTAATGGTTTCTGTGCCAACAGGCTTATTGACAGTACCTTTTCTAGAGAATGTCAATAAATTCCAAAATCCATTTCGCCGCCCAGTAGCTACGACCGTTTTTTTAATCGGTACTGTAGTAGCTCTTTGGTTAGGTATTGGAGCAACATTACCCATTGATAAATCATTAACTTTAGGTCTTTTTTAGATATTTTTTGATTCATTCAACCGTGAAGTACCATAGGTATCTAGGAAATAGTTACTTCCAAGTGAATCTTCCCTAGATACCTAAAATCCATTTTATTATGATCCATTTCGCGAAAATATAGATTGTACCAAAGATGCTAAATTGTTTTCTTTTTATTCTAACTCGAAAAAGAAGAAGAAAAAAAATTGCAATGGATTTAAAACGAGAGTTTATTCTTAAGTAAATCAATTGGGAGATGCTTCTCTAGAGTGTCCCATATATGTTTTCTATCTTCCATACGAAAACTGTCAATTCTCAGAAGATCTTCTTCAGTCTTACTCAAAAGGTCCAATAGTGTATGTATATTGGCCCTTTTTAGACAATTATACGTTCTAGAAGTCAATTCTAATTGATCAATAAAAATACAATTCAATGGAATTCCTTTTTTGTTTTTCTTTAGATTAGTTAATCTTTTTTGAAAAGTAAAAAGGGGTGGAGTAAACCTGTTTTTATTTTCTTCGAAACTAGCGCCCTCTTCCTCCGCGTGTAGAAAAGGAAGAAATAAATCAATCAAATTACGAGAAGCCTCATAAAGTGCTTCCTTAGGGGTTAAACTTCCATTAGTCCATATTTCTAGAAAAAGTATCTCGTGTTTTTCATTTCCATTCCCACAAGAAAAAATACTATAATTCACATTTCGAACAGGCATGGATACAGCATCTATAGGATAACTTCCATCTTGATAGTTCTTTCTGAGTTCTGTCTGATATCCACGATCTCTCTTGATCTGTAAATCAATACAGAAATCAATGGGCTCTGTCAAGTTAGCTATAGGTTGTGCCGTATCAACGATTTCTACGGAAGGCGGTAAGATGATATCTTGAGCAGTTATGTATCTAGGACCTTTGACGCAAATGGATGCGTCTCTAACTCCATAGAGATTACTTCTCAATACAATTTCTTTCAAATTTAGTAAAATTTCTTGTACGGATTCTTCAATACCTGCTATTGTAGAATACTCGTGCGGCACGCTCCCAAATTTTGCACGTGTGATACATGTTCCTTCTATTTCTCCAAGTAAAGCTCTTCGCAAGGCAATACCGACGGTGTCCGCTTGACCTTTTCTAAGCGGGGACAGAATGAAACGACCATAATAAAGGCGCTTACTATCTACTCTTGATTCAACACACTTCCACTGTAGTGTTTGAGTGGATCCTGCTACCTCCTCTCGAACCATAATAGACTAGTATTATTATTTTATCATTGAATCGTTTATTTCTCTTGAAATGAAAGTTGAAAGCGGGTTAATTCTTTTACAGACGTCTTTTTTTAGGCGGTCGACATCCATTATGCGGCATAGGTGTTACATCGCGTATACAACTTAATCGCACACCACTTTTAGCAATGGCTCGTAATGCGGCATCTCTTCCACTACCAGCGCCCTTTACCATAACTTCTGCTCGTTGCAAACCTACTGTACGAATAGCATCTACTGCTGTTCTTTGACCAGCATAGGGTGATGCTTTTCTTGAGCTTTTGAATCCACAAGTACCGGCCGAGGACCAAAAAACCACCCGACCTTGTGGGTCTGTAACAGTTATAATGGTATTGTTGAAACTAGCTTGAACATGAATAACCCCTTTTGTTATTCTACGTGCACTCTTCCGTAAACTAAAACGTGCATTCCTACGTAAACCAATACGCACTTTCTTACGTGAACCAATTTTTGGTATAGCTTTTGCCATATTTTATTATCTCATAAATATGAGTTAGAAATAAAAAAAAGAAAAAAAGATACAAAGATATCCGTTTCAGGGTAAAATAAACCCTTTACTTTAATTATTTTAAATGAAATTATTTTATTTGGAATTGGAACATTTCCGCGGGTACTTTTTTTTACTTTTTAGAAAGTAAAGTTCTTTTTCGAAAGATTACCCCTGTCTTTGTTTATGCTTCGGATTAGAGCAAATGACTCTAATTCGTCCACGCCTACGAATCAGTCGACATTTTGTACAAATTTTACGAACGGAAGCTCTTATTTTCATATTTCCGTATCCTTTTTTAAACTATGAATCTAATCTTTTGGAAAAAATAAGTCTCTTCGCTTGAATTTTAGAACTTAGAATTTATTACCCTAGAAAAAAAAAGAAAAACCTAATCCTTTGAATCTTTGGTATCCTTCAAATCTTCGCTATCCTTCAAATCTTCGCTATCCTTCGAGTCTTCGATACGCTTCGAATCCTTATGGGGAAGTCTATAAATTATACGTCCCTTGCTTGAATCATAACGACTTACTTCAATTTTGACCCTATCCCCCATCAGTATTCGTATAGAACTAGACCGTATCTTTCCTGAAATATAGCCTAGGATGATGGTGTCATTCTCTAGCCGAACGCGGAACATTCCATTGGGTAGGGCTTCCGTAACTAAACCTTCGAAAGTTACTTTTGCTTCTCTCGGGTTTTTTTTTTCTCTCCTATTTTTTTTTTCTGTCATATTTTTTTTCTCCTATTTTTCTATTTTTATTTTAAAAATAGGAAGGGCGAGATAGAATTCGAGCACTATAGGCGGGGCGATTACCATATATAACATAAGACTTCTCCCCCAATTCTGTTTAGTCGAGCTTCTCGATCTGTCATTATTCCTCGAGAAGTAGAAAGAATAGCAATTCCCATTCCACCCAAAACTTTAGGAATTCCTTGATAGTTGGTATAAATTCGTAAGCCGGGTCGGCTGATACGCTTTAAAAAGGTTCTTGTTCTATATATTCCTTTTATAGTCTTTCTCTTTTGATGTCGCAAAGTTGAAACCAAGAAATATCTGTTACGTTCCTGATGTTTCCGAACACTTTCAATAAAACCCTCTCGTAGAAGTATTTTAACAATGTTTTCGGTAATATTTGTAGATACTACTCGAACTGTTCCTTTTTTATTCATGTCCGCATTTCTTATAGAGGTTAGTAAATCAGCAATAGTGTCCTTGCCCATAAGACTCTAATTCTAGGTTCCTCCTAATTTTTCTATAATCAACATGTTTTCTTTTTTTTTTTTTCATTTTGGATTTTAAAACATATACGTAAAACACAATCTACTAAATTAATTCTTTGGTCTCAATTTCGCCTACTAGTATTTATAATACTTCAGGAGCTAATGAAACTATTTTGGTAAAATTCAATTCTCTCAATTCCTCGGCAATCGCGCCAAAAACTCGAGTTCCTTTTGGATTGCCTTTTTGATCAATTATAACCGCAGCATTGTCATCATAGCGGATTATTATACCGTCTTCGCATTTGAACTCTTTACATGTACGTACAATTACAGCTCGAATTACTTCGGATCTTTCTAGAGGCATTTGGGGCAATGCGTCTTTGATTACAGCAACAATAACATCACCAATACGAGCATATCGCTGATTACCAGCAGCTCCTATGACTCGAATACACATCAATTTTCGAGCTCCACTATTATCTGCTACATTTAAAAGGGTCTGAGGTTGAATCATATTATTTTGATTTCAATTTGTTATTTCAATGCAAAAGGATGAAAGAAATATTGTCTTTCCAGAAAGAAAAACCGAGCATTTTTTTTTATCTTCCATACCCCTTTTAGGGTTCTATATCTCTAATCGAATAAATTGACTTCGTATGGGCATTTTACTGGCAGCTATGGAGATAGCTGCTCTAGCTACAGTTTCAGATACTCCCCCCATTTCATAAAGTATACGACCAGGTTTAACAACGGATACCCAATATTCGGGGGACCCCTTTCCCGAGCCCATACGTGTTTCCGTGGGTCTTAGTGTAACCGGTTTGTCGGGAAATATACGTACCCATATTTTTCCACCACGACGTGCATATCGTGTTATTGCTCTTCGTCCTGCTTCTATCTGTCTCGCCGTGATCCAAGCGGGTTCAAGTGCTTGAAGAGCATATCTACCAAAACAAATACGATTGCCTCGGCAGGATTTTCCTTTCATTCTTCCTCTATGTTGTTTGCGAAATCTGGTTCTTTTGGGGTTATAGTCGATGGTTCTCTTTCTTAGTTCCATCTCTACTGCAAAACTGGACATGAGAGTTTCTTCTCATCCAGCTCCTCGCGAATGGAATCAGAAAGCATGTAAATTTCTCTAATTCATAATATTCCAAAATATTACGGTACGGATAGATACACATTAATAGATAATAGAAAAAGTTCGGTTTTTTTTATATTGAATTTGTTAAAACAGAAAAATATAATATATAGTCAAAAAAGAAGATCTAGAATATATCCAGATGTGTGTGTATATTTATCTAAATTCTATATTTATAGATAATGTAATCCTTCTTAAAAAAATCCTTATTTTTACTCTTATTGAATCGCGGTAAAGTATTCTAATTCAATAAGAATTTCGCGGGCGAATATTTACTCTTTCCTGTCTTATTTGTTAATTTATAAACTTACCAAATAAGACAATTTTTTTGGTTTGTTCCGCCATCCCACCCAATGAAGTGTTAGGATTCTTTTCAATAAAATCCTATGGAATCATAGGTTCTGTCGTTCCCACTGCTTCTCCTTGAATGGTTAGGTCTGAATCCCGCAACGGAGCTTCCAAAAAATTTCTTTCCGAGTTAATTTTCTCAGTTTTATTAACCCGGGCGGCTCTTTATTATTGCTTTAAATTTGTAGTTCTTGTTTCAAGTTACAATTTTTAATTCTCTATTATTTTTATTATATTGATGCTTTATCACATTGCCTTTTATGATGTAATTCATAGACCATACATAGTGGAATCCTATATCTTATTTATTTCCTCTTCCTTCTTTCTATCATCCCTCCCTTTATCCACATCCCTTTAGTTTTGCTTCACAACCTAGAATCCCTTTTCTTTTTTAGAGAAAAAATTGCAGTTGCTAACAACTATATGACACATCTACTCATTTATGTTATGATAGAGGTATTTATTCATATAGTGACTGTTTCTTAGTTAGGATCTCGACAATACGAAGCAATAGGTTGGTTATTAGTTAATTTTCTATAATTACTAAGTTTTTTTCTTAAAAAAAAGAAAAAAATAACGAGTCACACACTAAGCATAGCAATTATATTAAATGATTTATCAATTTTCATTAAATCTTATAGAAAGAGGTATAATTTCTTCTTTTGCAGGGATTTCAGGAAAAAAGTCTCTTGTCATTTTTTATTCTATCAATGGACAGAATCCGAAGACAAGATTACTTATTCTTCGTCTACGAATATCCAAATTTTTACACCTAATACTCCATAGATAGTCCGAATTGGATAGCAGCAATAATCAATTTTAGCGCGAATTGTTTGGAGGGGAAGTCTACCCTTTTTAATAGATTCGGCGCGTGCAATTTCTTTTCCTCCGAGACGACCCGCAATTTTTACTTTTACTCCCCTTATATCTGCTTTTTTAGTTAATTCAATGGCTTTTTTCATTGCCTTTCGGAATGAAACTCTATTTTTTAATTGGAAAGCTATATATTCTGCAAGAATGTTAGGCTGTCTATAAGGTTCTTTAACTTTTTCGATAGAAATATTAAATCTCTGGTTTACAGAGTTAATTTCCTTTTGTAGATCTTTCTCTAATTCTTCGATTGCTCCTTTTTTCTTTAATAAATTTGGGAATCCAATATGGATTATGACGTGGATCGTATCGATTTCTTTTTGGATTTCTATATGTGTAATTACTTCGGAACTTGAACCTGAGTCCATTTTTCTATTATGTGTAATTACTTCGGAACTTGAGTCTGATTCTATTTTTCTATTCGAGCCCTTTTTCCTATTCTTTTGTATATAGTTCTTGATACAATCCCTTATTTTTTTATCTTCCTGTAGACCTTCAGAATAATTTTTTGGTTGTGCGAACCAAAAGGAATGGTGTTTTTGGGTTGTACCAAGTCTGAAACCGAGTGGATTTATTTTTTGTCCCATATTTTTCTATTCTATATTTTTTTTACTGGGAATCGAAATCTTAGATGGATCTAAAGGTTATTTAGATTTCTTTACTATATTTAGTACAATTGTTATATGACACATGCTTTTTTTTATGGGGAAACTACGTCCTCGAGCTCGAGGTCTGAATTTCTTCATAATAGTACTCCTACTGACTTCGGCTTTAGTAATAAATAAATTCGCTTTGTCGAAATCCCTATAATGAGTAGCATTTGCGGCTGCCGAATAAACCAACTTTAAGATGGGATAAGATGCTCGATAGGGCATGAGGTTCAGTATCATAACAGTTTCCTCGTAGTAACGCCAGCGAATCTCGTCAAGAACTCTTTGTGCTTTGAAAACAGACATAGGGATACGTTTTTGTGCTTTGAAAACTCTCTCGAACTTAAGTAGACGATCGGTTGGAACT
>NW_028259577.1:25000-32755 GCF_056163025.1 Triticum urartu | reverse complement strand
AAGAGAGCCAAGAGACTTTAATTTTGGATTTCAACAATAAATAAGAAATAAGAAAGAATTTTACGAATTGTACAGACGAATTCGAATTAGCCAATAAATTGGCTATCGTCTTTTCAATATAAATTATTGCAATATTCAAATTGCAATATCAATGAATTACAAATACAAAAATTCATTTAAGTGAAAAAGAATACTATGCAATAATCTACTAAAAAAAATGGATATTCTCAAATAATACTAAGAAAATAGTATTGATTTCTATTTATTTTAATATGTGCGCCTTTGTTTAGAGGATTCTATGTCTAATTATTCAAAAGTCTAATTATTCAATAAATTAGATTGATTGATACGAGTGGATTTCCTATTACGATGGATGGAAGAAAGAATGGATAGTCCAATAGCGGCTTCAGCAGCTGCAAGGGCTATAACAAAAATTGCGAAAATATCTCCTTTTAATTGGCGACTATCAAATAGATCAGAAAATGTTACGAGATTTAGATTAATTGAATTCAGTATAAGTTCAAGACATATTAGAGCTCTAACCATGTTTCGGCTTGTGATCAATCCATAGATACCAATCGAAAATAAATAGACACTCAAAAAAAGTACATGCTCAAACATCATTAACTAACTCCTTATCAATCTCGATTCATTTCAATATGAGGGCAAGAATTGAACCGATTCAATTAATTACAATAGAACAATTACACAACAAAAGAAAAAAAAAAAAAAAAAAAAGGAGGTATTTGTTGGCAGTAGATGGATTTTACTAAATCAAAATTGTGATTCTTTAGTTATTTATTTTAGATTTGCAATTCTTATAATTTGTACTTTTTCTAAGTTTTCTTATTGCCGAGCCATAGTAATTGCACCTATTAAAGAAACTAGAAGAATTATGGAAATGAGTTCAAACGGAAGATAAAAATCGGTTGCTAAATGAATTCCAATTTGTTGAACATTATTTATGAGACCCTGTTCTACTATTTGGTTTGATCTTGTAGTCCAAAGAATTCCATACCACGACGTATCTGGGATAGTAGTCATTAGTGAAAAAACAATAGTTATACAAACGAGTGAAGTGAACCCATCTCCAATAGTCCAATAATTCTTATCTTTAGACCATTCTGAGCCATTTACGAACATTACAGCGAATATGATCAAGACATTTATGGCTCCCACATAAATAAGAAGTTGTGCGACAGCTACAAAGTAGGAATTTAATAAAAAATAGAATAAGGATATACAAACAAGAACTAATCCCAGCGAAAAGGCAGAATAAATGGGGTTGGTAAGTAATACTACTCCTAGACCCCCTAGTAGAAGAACAAATCCCCCAAATAGCATAAGAATCTCATGTATTGGTCCAGGTAAATCCATTATGGATAAAAAGAAATTAATAGTATAAAATTTTTCATGAACTGACTAAAACTAAAGGATTCAAGGAAGGAAAAAAGGATTAGGGTATTTTTTTGTGTATAAACTTATAGTTATAAATTATATTATATCACGAAAATCTAGTCTGATTTAAAATAAGAAATAATTTCCAATAAGCAGTAGTTTTTCGTTTTTCTTTATAGTTTAATTTTAAAGTTTAATAAAGAATTATTAGATTTTTATAACAGAAAGACAAAATCAAAGTTTAGTAATCAGTAATCGTTCTTGAATTCGAAGATTTTTCTTTGTTTATTTTACTTTCAGACGAATTCCTAATTGTTTGAATTGTGTAATCTCCCATTATGGAGATTGGTAACCGACTTAAAGCAATTTGATTGTAATTCAATTCATGACGATCATAGGTAGAAAGTTCATATTCTTCAGTCATTGATAAACAGCTTGTTGGACAGTACTCAACACAATTGCCACAAAATATACAAACTCCGAAATCAATACTATAATTAAGCAATTGTTTTCTTTTAATATCCTTTTCAAATCTCCAATCCACAACGGGTAAATCTATCGGACATACGCGAACACATACTTCACAAGCAATACATTTATCAAATTCAAAGTGGATTCGCCCTCGGAAACGCTCTGGTGTAATTGATTTTTCATAAGGGTAGTGAATCGTTATAGGTAAACGATTTGTGTGGGATAAGGTAGTTATGAAACTTTGACCTATGTACCTTGTAGCACGTATTGTTTGTTGACCATAACTCATGAACCCAGTTACCATAGGGAACATATTCATTCTAAATATCTATGAAAAAGATATGTTTCTTTCTCTTGTTTGAGAGAGCTTTTGTGTTGAAAATATTCTTACTATTATTGTATTATCTTATTTATAGTGAAACAAGTTGAGAAGAGGTTGTTAATAAGAGATTGCCCAGGGAAATAGGTAAAAGAAATTTCCATCCAAGATTTAATAACTGATCCATTCTCATCCTCGGTAAAGTCCATCTTATTGTGATAGAAATGAAGAGAAATAAATAAGCTTTAGTTAATGTAATAAATATACCCATTGTCATTTCCAAAATTCCAACTGCTTTATTCATTTGGAAAAAATCAAAAAAGGATATATAGGGAATAGATAAATTCCACCCGCCCAAGTAGAGAACTGTTACAAATAAAGAAGAAACTAATAAATTTAGGTAAGAAACAAGATAAAATAAACCATATTTGATACCGGAATATTCAGTTTGGTAACCTGCTACTAATTCTTCCTCCGCTTCTGGTAAATCAAAGGGTAATCTTTCACATTCTGCCAAAGAAGAAATTAAAAAAACCAGAAAACCTATAGGCTGACGCCAAATATTCCATCCAAAAAAACCGTATTTTGACTGTGCTTCAACTATATCAACTGTACTTGAACTGTTAGATAATCATAGTCGGTGATAACATCACAGTTCCCACCGCTATTTCAAAACCGTACATGAAACCTTAGCTTCATACGGCTTCTCTATGATCAGAAAAAGGAAAGGACTGTTTTGTTCCTAGCCCCGGGGGCGTAGATAGAATTAGATAAAATAAAATAGATTTGAAAGTCCTAAATTAGACCAAAGGAATTCCGTCTGCTAGAATAAGAAAAAGCGCTTCCGAATTGATCTCATCCTTTATAATATAATGAAAATTTTTCTTTGTTCAGTAATAACTTAATCTTGGAATAAAACACTTGTTACTTGTTATAGGAATTCAATTAATAAATGGAAAGAGTTGGGTATTAGTTCATGAGCAATTCTGCATGAATATGGATAGAGGAAGGAAATAATGAAAATTTTTTCTAGTGCACTCCATATCTTTTTTACTATTCTTCTTTCCCCAGGGAGGGGGTATTTAAAAAGAAAAAATGGATAAAGGGTTAATTCGTTCTTGATAGCCATTTCCTTAACAAGTGAATGGGAACATACTCTGGATCGGAATCCGAAGAAAGTACTACTTGATAATTTCTACAAATTGCAAGTCCTTATTATGATTCCTTTTATGGGCAAAAATCTCTAATGTTTTAGATTTTCCATTACTAATCCTTTATGTACTTTAGTGTTCCTAACCCTTCACTAACTTTTGGTGGATTCTTCTTATGGATTATTAAGTTATAGTAATAACTAGGAGTATTCTAGTAATGGAATTCCATATCGTGAATCCTTTATTCTTGGCCGCTTCAAGATATGATGACTAATTAAAAAATATCAACCTTGGGATAAAGAGTTTACACTGCTTATGTTTACTTCCACTTTTTTCTTGTACGTAGGAAATGAGATTTTTTCTTTTTACTACAAATTTATAAGCTGTTTTGTTTCACTCATATAGCTATCTAGTTTAACTTACCAACCCAAATACTAAATAAGAAAAGGAATATAAATAGTTAATGGATTTTATAGGAAAAAGATCTATTTTAACGAATCACACGTAGAGATATTGCTAGCACACAAAAAGTTAATGGTATTTCATAACTAATGGATTGAGCAGCAGCTCGTAGACCGCCTGAAAAAGAATATTTATTATTTGAGCTATATCCTGCCATAAGAAGACCAATAGGAGCTATACTTGAAATGGCAATCCATAAAAAAACACCAATACTAAGATCGGCTAAAACAAAATGATATCCCAAAGGGATAACTAAAAAACTTAATAAAACTGATATGACTGCTATAGAGGGTCCAATGCTAAATAAAGAAATATCTCCTCGGGATGGCAGAATATCTTCTTTAAAAAGTAGCTTAGTCCCATCTGCTATAGCTTGAAGCAGGCCCAGGGGGCCAGCATATTCAGGACCAATACGTTGTTGTATCGACGCAGATATTTCTCTTTCTAACCACACAATTACGAGTACCTCTATTGTTATTCCCAAAAGGAGGGTCAAAATGGGTAGAATCGATATCAGTCCATAGACTTCTTTTAATAATTCCAATTTCGAAAAAGAATTGATAGTTTCTACCTCTACCCTATCTATTATCATTTCAACGATCAACTTCCCCCATAATGATATCTATACTACCTAATATCGTCATGATATCAGCCAATTTCATTTTTTTAACTAGCTGAGGAAGAATTTGCAAATTAATAAACCCGGGTGGACGGATTTTCCATCTCCAGGGGAAAAGGCTATCATCTCCTACTAGATAAATCCCTAATTCACCTTTTGGGGCTTCTACTCTTACATAAAGCTCTTGTCTTGACAATTCAAAATTGGGCGAAGGTTTTTTACCAAGAAATTTATACTCAAAATCATTCCATTCAGAATTATTTTCTTTCTTAAAGCGTCGGACTTCTAAATTTTCATAAGGTCCTCCAGGAATTTTTTCTACAGCTTGTTGAATTATTTTGATGGATTCCCTCATTTCACCAATTCGTACTAAATAGCGAGCTAACGAATCCCCTTCTTTTTGCCATTGGACTTTCCAATCAAATTGGTTGTAAGACTCATAAGGATCTACTTTACGAAGATCCCATTGTATTCCAGAAGCTCGTAACATCGGTCCCGATAAGCCCCAATTTACTGCTTCTTCTCCGCTAATAAAACCTACTCCTTCAACTCGCTCTAAAAAAATTGGATTCTGTGTAATAAGTTGTTGATATTCAACAACTCCGCGTAAAAAATAATCACAGAAATCTAAACATTTATCGATCCATCCATAAGGTAGATCGGCGGCTACTCCTCCGATGCGAAAGTAATTGTGCATCATTCGCATACCTGTAGCAGCTTCAAATAGATCATATATTAATTCTCTCTCTCTAAAAATATAGAAAAAAGGAGTCTGTGCGCCGAGATCCGCCATAAAAGGTCCAAGCCATAGCAAGTGAGAAGCTATCCGGCTTAATTCTAACATAATTACCCTAATATAGCTGGCTCTTTGTGGTATTTGAATATTCTCCAAGAATTCTGGTGCATTTACTGTTATTGCTTCTGTAAACATAGTAGCTAAATAATCCCACCTTGTTACATAAGGTAAGTATTGTATAATAGTTCGGTTTTCCGCGATTTTTTCCATTCCTCTGTGTAAATACCCTAATATGGGTTCACAATCAATAACATCCTCACCATCGAGAGTAACGATCAGTCGAAGAACACCATGCATTGATGGGTGTTGAGGGCCCATATTGACTATCATGAGATCTTTTCTTGTAAGCGGTAGACTCATATCCTTTCTTCCTTAATTCATTATTCCATGAAAATGGATTATTCCATGAATTCCTCAAAGCGAGGCTCATCAAAATGAAAAATCTAAGACTACTATAAGACTACTAAAAAAATAATAAAACAAGAAAAAAATTTGAACGATTAAATTACTGCTCCCGAATATTCAACTGACCGATTAATTTCTTATAACGTACTCTATTTTTCTTTGCCAAATAAGCCAGCAAACGTCGACGTTTTCCCAAAAGTCTTCGTAGACCTCTTTCCGATGAAAAATCTTTTTTGTGTAATTCCAAATGTGAAGCAAGTCTCCGTATCTTATTGGTGAAACTGAATACTTGAAATTCAACAGAACCCCTGTTTTCTTCTTTTTCTTCTTTAACCATAAATCCAAAAATTTTTCTACCTCCTTTCTTTTTCATGTATTTTTCTGATCAGGAAAAATACAAAATTATGTCAGTTATTTTGAAGTTATTCTAATCTCGTACACACACAAATTTGCAATTATTCATCTACTACTGGAATTTGGATTTATTTTATCGATGCAAATTGGATTTGGATAGAAGGGTACATTCTTTCTAATATTTTAGATAGAAGAAATGTTTCTTCTATCTAAAATATTAGAAAGAATTTTGCTGATTTATTTATTGCTATATGCAATTTATGGAATTGATACACCATTTAATTGATATCATTTAGCAAAATGAAACACAGCATATGCATCCATCTTTTGGCTCGAGAATTTCACGGGATAGAGATATGGTATAAGAAATAGACTATTAAGTAACTCTAAATGAATTGTGGATACATCTGTATCCTTAACATACTGAAACGATTGTCATTATTCGTATCAAACCAATAGCGATTCATACAAGCTAAATCTTCTAATCAATGGTGGGCCAATAATGAATTTTTTTGCATATGTATTAAGACGCTTGGCCTGATTTCGAAATTGTCCAGAGTTTTATATGTTGTTTTCATTGCAAAATGATGGGTCTCCTTCCATAACTTTCCAATTACGAGTACGAGAATTGAAAGACATGAAAATTCTCAATTCTCTACGGCGTCTAGTAGATAGAAACAAGAAAATCAGAAGAATCTTTCTCTCTATTCACTATCATTCCGCGTCTTCGACTTCTATTAGTTTCTTTTCTTCTTTAATGCAATAGCTATAGTTTGATATAAGAATCCATTTCTCAAAGTAATGGAAACCATTCTCTTATAGGAAATGGTTCGAAAATCGCTATTCCACCTTTTAGGTATCGTGAAAAGTGATACCTGTGAAGATCGTGCATTTCAGTCAAATTCAGATCCGTTTTTCGAGTCCATGATATAATATAACCAAATTGGATAGATCTTCCACCTGTTTAGCTAAGAAAGAATAGATACAGAGGTGGATAATAGATCGATATGAAGATCATGAGCTGCCCCATAATGAAATCGCCAGTAGTCGCGAATATCTCCTTCTTCCCTAATCCAAGATTGGAGAAAGAAGATCTAAGAGGGACCTATGGAGAATGTAGTCAGAAATCCATAATAGAGTCCGACCACAACGACCGAATTAATTATCCTCATCGAGAAACTTAGACTACTAAATAGAAAAGATTTGAAAATCATGGCATGGGTCTCCTTTTTTTCTTTCTTTAGAGTTTTCTATATGCACAATTTCTCGATGTTTCGATGAGAATTTCTTGACTTTCCATATATAGAAAGAGATAGACTATAAATGACATCTCTTATGTCAATAAGACCAAAGGGATGGATATTAAATGATAGGAAGTGCTAGGAAGTGAAATAGAATGAAATAGAGCCACTTTGGGCTTCCCTATGAAATGAGGCATGGAACGGAGCCACTACGAAGAAATTATGGGAGTTACGAAAGAAGCTTCGGACTCATATTGTTCATGGGTTGAGAGCGGGAGTTGAACTCTAGGAGGTCGAATCCCCCCTTGTTCCTCAGTAGCTCAGTGGTAGAGCGGTCGGCTGTTAACTGACTGGTCGTAGGTTCGAATCCTACTTGGGGAGATTTTATTCATTCTTTAATGTAAGAATTTTAATGTAAGAATAAAGAATTGAATTAAAGGGCTTGCTTTGACCCTTAGGAGTAGGTAACCCGTTCGCTATCCTTGTTTCTATTTCTATTGCATTCTATCTCATCGTATCACATTCTGTTCTACGATTCC
>NW_028259577.1:0-10000 GCF_056163025.1 Triticum urartu | reverse complement strand
TTTCAGGGCCTATCCGAAAGAGAATCCAGTACCTCTTGGTCCTGAATATCAGAATAGGACGAACGAACCGGCCTCCGCGGATATCTTTGCTTCGGAACAAAACCCTGCAATCAAATAGATTGTCCCAAGGGCGCCATATTCTAGGAGCCCAAGTTATGCTATTGAAAATTCGTTCCTCTAGCAGTTCCGGTTTGAGCATTCCGTTCCCTTTTTCAAACTCCACTTCTTTTCATATAGCAATCCCTGATCAAAGAGAGAACAATATCCATTTCAAAACATTTCTAACAGATTCCTTAGTTCGGACCGACGAAGTAATGTCACTCGACTATTATCAACCTGACTGCAATCTTTTTCTGTCGGTAAGGATTGCACCAGAGCACCTTCTACTTCTAATAGGCCATGAACTATAGATAGAGAAGAATCATTCTGAGCGAGTACATAAGAAGCGATCCACTTTTTTTCATCGGTTCCAGGGGAAGACCAAAGATCTTGCGCGGCAGGTCCGCCAGAAAAACTCAAAAGAGAAAGAAGTCTCGTTAATCTCTTCATGCTCGTTCCAAGTTCGAAGTACCTTTTGGCCAAAGAAAAACCCGCTTCCTGACACGATTGCCTCTTTATCTTTATATAGATAGATTCTATGGGGTTATTACTTAGTAAGTCTATTTTGTACAAGAGCCCCTCCTATCTGATAGAAAAGGGTCCCATGATCCCGAGCCGATCTTACCTTGGCTCGCAAACCCCAAGTTTGTCTATGAAGAGCTAATCTAATTGTATTTTTTTCTAGAATGGATTTCTTATGTGGAATACTAATGGATAGGGCTTCGTTGCTAAGTGCTACAAGATCTAGTGCACTGGAACTCGTGGTTATGGACCCGAATCCTTTAGTATGGAACATTGTCTTTTCCAAGTAAAAACCCCTAGTATATGAAAGAATGAAAAGGTGCTTTCGTTCTTGTGGAATAAGAAGCCCTCGTACCTTAATGAAAGGAAAATCGTAATTTTTCGTTAGGTATTTGACCAAATAGGATCGTCCAGTTCCTACAGAACCTATCACTAAAATACCCGATAGGGCTAAGCGGAACGAAAAGGGTTTTCCATGAGATGGTAAATGAAAACGATTAGTCCCACACGAGGTTTGGGAATAAGTGATTGTCTGATAATGAGCAAGGAATATACGTCTTTCTGCTAAAGAGGATCTATTAAACTCATAATTCATTAGATCCTTGTTATCAATGCCAACTAGGTATCATAAGTAAATGGATCCCGGTTGTTCAATCCTTTGATAACCAAGGTCATTCTTTGCTAAAGAGAAATGATCACTATGAGTCAGACTCAATAGAATTGGATCCATTCCAAATAGCGAGAATTAGGATTCTTGATCCCTCTCAATCTCTCTTTCAATTCGAGGATCCAGAGAGGTGTTTTCATAGTCATCTCCGAATATTTGCCATCTCGGAATATTTTCGATTTCATTTTTCTATGATATGTCTTTCTATATGAAAATTGGTTATTTACGATGTACGATGATCCCTGTTAAGCATCCATGGCTGAATGGTTAAAGCGCCCAACTCATAATTGGTAAATTTGCGGGTTCAATTCCTGCTGGATGCACACGAACGGGAACATTCCATAAGTCTATTGGAACTGGCTCTCTATCCATGGAATCTCATCCATCATCCATACATAACGAATTGGTATGGTATATTCATACCATAACATAAGAACAATAAGAACTCGAATTCTTATCGATACTGGAACTCAGAGCATAGGAGGGAAAGTCGATTTATGGATGGAATCAAATACGCAGTATTTACAGAAAAAAGTCTTCGTTTATTGGGAAAGAATCAATATACTTTTAATGTCGAATCGGGATTCACTAAGACAGAAATAAAGCATTGGGTCGAACTCTTCTTTGGTGTTAAGGTGGTAGCTGTGAATAGCCATCGACTACCTGGAAAAGGTAGAAGAATAGGACCTATTCTGGGCCATACAATGCATTACAGACGTATGATCATTACCCTTCAACCGGGTTATTCTATTCCACTTCTAGATAGAGAAAAAAACTAAAGGAGAATACTTAATAATACGGCGAAACATTTATACAAAACACCTATCCCGAGCACACGCAAGGGAACCGTAGACAGGCAAGTGAAATCCAATCCACGAAATAATTTGATCCATGGACGGCACCGTTGTGGTAAAGGTCGTAATTCCAGAGGAATCATTACCGCAAGGCATAGAGGGGGAGGTCTAAGCGCCTATACCGTAAAATAGATTTTCGACGGAATCAAAAAGACATATCTGGTAGAATCGTAACCATAGAATACGACCCTAATCGAAATGCATACATTTGTCTCATACACTATGGGGATGGTGAGAAGAGATATATTTTACATCCCAGAGGGGCTATAATTGGAGATACTATTGTTTCTGGTACAAAAGTTCCTATATCAATGGGAAATGCCCTACCTTTGAGTGCGGTTTGAACTATTGATTTACGTAATTGGAAGTAACCAATTAGGTTTACGACGAAACCTAGAAATCGATCACTGATCCAATTTGACTACCTCTACGGGATAGACCTCAACAGAAAACTGTTGAGTAACGGCAGCAAGTGATTGAGTTCAGTAGTTCCTCATAGAAAATTATTGGCTCTAGAGATATGGTAATATGGAGAAGACAAAATTGTTTGAAGCACGCACAGAACCGGAAGCGCCCCTTGTTTCAAAGAGAGGAGGACGGGTTATTCACATTTAATTTGATGGTCAGAGGCAAATTGAAAGCTAAGCAGTGGTAATTAAGACCCCCGGGGGAAAATAGGGATGTCTCCTACGTTACCCATAATATGTGGAAGTATCGACGTAATTTCATAGAGTCATTCGATCTGAATGCTACATGAAGAACATAAGCCAGATGACGGAACGCAGAGACCTAGGATGTAGAAGATCATAACATGAGCGATTCGGCAGATTTGGATTCCTTTCCTATATATCCACTCATGTGGTACTTCATCATATGATTCATATAAGATCCATCTGTCTAGAGATCGTCATATACATCTAGAAAGCCGTATGCTTTGGAAGAAGCTTGTACAGTTTGGGAAGGGGTTTTTTGAGAGAAAAGAAGAATCTACTTCAACCGATATGCCCTTAGGCACGGCCATGCATAACATAGAAATCACACGTGGAAGGGGTGGGCAATTAGCTAGAGCAGCAGGTGCTGTAGCGAAACTCATTGCAAAAGAGGGTAAATCGGCCACTTTAAGATTACCATCTGGGGAGGTCCGTTTAGTATCCCAAAACTGCTTAGCAACAGTCGGACAAGTGGGTAATGTTGGGGTGAACCAAAAAAGTTTGGGTAGAGCCGGATCTAAGTGTTGGCTAGGTAAACGCCCCGTAGTAAGAGGGGTAGTTATGAACCCTGTGGACCACCCCCATGGGGGCGGTGAAGGGAAAGCTCCCATTGGTAGAAAAAAACCCACAACCCCTTGGGGTTATCCTGCGCTTGGAAGAAGAACTAGGAAAAGGAAAAAATATAGCGATAGTTTTATTCTTCGTCGCCGTAAGTAAATACGTAACTAGGAATATGGAAAATTGCATTTTTGGAATTTGCAATAATGCGATGGGCGAACGACGGGAATTGAACCCGCGCATGGTGGATTCACAATCCACTGCCTTGATCCACTTGGCTACATCCGCCCCTTATCCAGCTAAAGGATTTTTTTCTTTTTTCCATTGATCATTATTCTATTTATTCTGACCTCCGTACTTCGATCGAGATATTGGACATAGAATGCCACTCTTTAAAAAGGAAAAAAGGAGTAATCAGCTGTGACACGAAAAAAAAACGAATCCTTTTGTAGCTCATCATTTATTGGCAAAGATAGAAAAGGTCAATATGAAGGAGGAGAAAGAAACAATAGTAACGTGGTCCCGGGCATCTAGCATTCTACCCACAATGGTTGGCCATACAATCGCGATTCATAATGGAAAGGAACATATACCTATTTACATAACAAATCCTATGGTAGGTCGCAAATTGGGGGAATTCGTGCCTACTCGGCATTTCACGAGTTATGAAAATGCAAGAAAGGATACTAAATCTCGTCGTTAACTGAATTCTGAATAGAAAGATTAAGAAGAAAAAAAGATTCAAAATAAAGACAGAAATACCCAATATCTTGCTAGAACAAGATATTGGGTATTTCTGTCTTCAAAAATTCTTATATGTTAGCAGAAAAACCTTATCCATTAATAGATGGAACTTCAACAGCAGCTAAGTCTAGAGGGAAGTTGTGAGCATTACGTTCGTGCATTACTTCCATACCAAGGTTAGCACGGTTGATGATATCAGCCCAAGTATTAATAACGCGACCTTGACTATCAACTACAGATTGGTTGAAATTGAAACCATTTAGGTTGAAAGCCATAGTACTAATACCTAAAGCAGTGAACCAGATTCCTACTACAGGCCAAGCAGCCAAGAAGAAGTGTAAAGAACGAGAGTTGTTGAAACTAGCATATTGGAAGATTAATCGGCCAAAATAACCATGAGCAGCCACAATATTATAAGTTTCTTCCTCTTGACCAAATTTGTAACCCTCATTAGCGGATTCATTTTCAGTAGTTTCCCTGATCAAACTAGAGGTTACCAAGGAACCATGCATAGCACTGAATAGGGAACCGCCGAATACACCAGCTACACCTAACATGTGGAATGGATGCATAAGGATGTTGTGCTCTGCCTGGAATACAATCATAAAGTTGAAAGTACCAGAGATTCCTAAAGGCATACCATCAGAAAAGCTTCCTTGACCAATAGGGTAAATCAAGAAAACAGCAGTAGCAGCTGCAACAGGAGCTGAATATGCAACAGCAATCCAAGGACGCATACCCAGACGGAAACTAAGTTCCCACTCACGACCCATATAACAAGCTACACCAAGTAAGAAGTGTAGAACAATTAGCTCATAAGGACCACCATTGTATAACCACTCATCAACAGATGCAGCTTCCCAAATTGGGTAAAAGTGCAATCCGATCGCCGCAGAAGTAGGGATAATAGCACCAGAGATAATATTGTTTCCATAAAGTAAAGAACCAGAAACAGGCTCACGAATACCATCAATATCTACTGGAGGGGCAGCGATGAAGGCGATAATAAATACAGAAGTTGCGGTCAATAAGGTAGGGATCATCAAAACACCGAACCATCCGATGTAAAGACGATTTTCAGTGCTAGTTATCCAGTTGCAGAAGCGACCCCACAGGCTTGTACTTTCGCGTCTCTCTAAAATTGCCAGTCATGGTAAGATCTTGGTTTATTCAAATTGCAAGGACTCCCAAGCACACGTATTAACTAGAATATAGATAATAGAAGGCTTGTTATTTAACAGTATAACATAGACTATATACCAATGTCAACCAAGTCAGCCCAAAGATTAGCTATCCATATAACTAAATTAACCAAACCAATAATTTTGTATTTGTAAATGAAGTGAGTCAAAGTGAAAAACTTTGATGGGTCTTTTCTATATGGGTTGCCCGGGACTCGAACCCGGAACTAGTCGGATGGAGTAGATAATTCTTCCTTGTTACAATAGAGAAAAATCCCTCCCCAAATCGTGCTTGCATTTTTCATTGCACACGACTTTCCCTATGTAGAAATAGCCAATTTCTATTCCAAAGAGGAAGTTCTACTAATTTTTTTAATTAGTAAGTTGATTCACCTACTCTTTATTATAATAAAAAGAACATTTCAGAATGAAAAATAGAAAAGTTTTTTCTTGATCATTTATCAACCCTTTCCTGTTTCTTAATTTCGTCTAATGATTAATTAAGAGGGTTGACCAGGTCATTGATACGTATAATATCCAAATACCAAATACGCTCAGTGTGTGATCCACAGAAAGAAAAAAGAGTTGTTTTGGTGAACATCAAAGAAAAAACTTGCTCTTCTTCCATAAAAAATTCTTCTAAAAATGCCGAACCCAATCGTTGCATAAAAGTTCGTACCGTGCTTTTATGTTTACGAGCTAAAGTTCTAGCACATGAAAGTCGAAGTATATACTTTAGTCGATACAAAGTCCGTTTTTTCGAAGATCCACTATGATAATGAAAAAGATTTCTACATATCCGACCAAATCGATCAAGAATATCCCAATCTGATAAATCTGTCCAAATGGGTTTACTAATAGGATGCCCCGATCCAGTACAAAATTGAGCTTTTGATAAGTATCCTATGAGGAGAGTAGCGGGGACTATGGTATCGAATTTTTTCATTCGAGTATCTATTAGAAATGAATTCTCCAGCATTTGATTCCTTACTAACAAAGAACTTTTTTGTACACTTGAAAGGTACCCCATAAAATCGAAGCAAGAGTTTGCTAATTGGTTTATATGGATTCTTCGCGGCTGAGTCCAAAAACAGAAATAATATTGCCAGAAATTGATAAGGTAGCATTTCCATTTCTTCTTCAAAAAAAAAGTGCCTTTTGATGCAAGAATTGCCTTTCCTTGATATCGAACATAATGCATAAGAGGATCCATAAAGAACCATAGGGTTTTCCGAGAAAAACCAGGGTACATTATCCCAAAATGTTCCATCTTCCTAGAAAAGTGGATTCGTTCCAGAAAAGTTCCAGAAGATGCTAATGGTAAGCAAGAAGATTGTTTACGAAGAAACAACAAAAAAAATTCATATTCTGATACATAAGAGTTATATAGGAATTGAAATAGTCTTTTATTTTCTTTTTGAAAAAAAAAAATGGATTTCATTGAAGTAATAAAACTATTCCAATTCGAATAATAGTTGAGAAAGAATCGCAATAAATGCAAAGATGGAACATCTTGGATACGGTATTGAAGGAGTTGAACCAGGATTTCCAAATGGATAGGATAGGGTATTTCTATATGTGATAGATAATCCAAATGCAAAAATTTGTCTTCTAAAAAGGGAAATATTGAATGAATAGAGCGTAAATTCTGAAACTTTGGTATTTCTTTTTCTTTCAGACAAAAAAATTCCCGTAGCGAGAATGGGATTTCCACAACGATCGCAAACCCTTCAGATAGAATCTGAGAATAAAACTCAGAATAAAAATAATTTTTGTAATCCAATAATCGATCTTGGTTAGGATGATTAACCGAGTTATCCAAAAAATTCTGCTGATACATTCGAATAATTAAACGTTTCACAAGTAGTGAACTAAATTTCTTGTTATTACAACTAACAACTATTTCCACAGGTTCAGAACCATTTAATCCATAATGGTGGGCAAATGCATAAATATATTCCTGAAAGAGAAGTGGGTAGACAAAGTATTGTTGACGAGATTTATGTTTTTCTGAATACCCTTCGAATTTTTCCATTTGTATTTCTACTTGAATCAGAGAGAAGAAGCATTTCTCGGTTTATCGAATGATGATACATAGTGCAATATGGTCAGAACAGGGTGTTGCATTTTTAATACAAACCCTGGAAAGAAAGGGAGTCTAATCCACAGATCTTTTTCTGCTCCTTTTCTACCCAATTAGTTTATGTTTGTTCTAATTAAAAAAAAAGAACAGAACAAGTTTTTTATTTTTGCAGGCCAATCGCTCTTTTGACTTTGGAATACAGCCTCTTTATCAATATACTGCTTCTTTTACACATTCAATCCATAACATCCCTTATTCAATCCATAATCAAGAATAATTAGGATTTCTAAAAAAAAAAAGAAAAAATAAAGGGTCCACTCATAGGAAAACCCAACCTTTCCCCGCATCCGGCACTAATCTATTTTTAACGTCTAATTAGAGCGGGGAATCATTCCAATTAGGAAGTTCAGCTCGTTGCTTTTTATTTTACCAGAATTGGAGCCAGGCTCTATCCATTTATTCATTAGACCCAGAAAATCGTAATTTTGGATTCCATTCAAAAAAGATTGATTTTATTACGACATGCTATTTTTTCCATTCATTACCTTTGAGGATCAGTCGTGGTCTTCTAGACTCTACCAAGAGTCTGGACGAATTTGTTGTTTCATCCAAATGTGTAAAAGATCATAGTCGCACTTAAAAGCCGAGTACTCTACCATTGAGTTAGCAACCCAGATAAAAAAAGGATCTTAGATACGATCGAAATCCAAAAATCAATGGAATTACACCGCGCGCTTCTGTCAAAACATTGAACTAGCAAGACATCAAAAGATTTTTTTTATCGACCATGAAAAACACTCAAATGCCAAAACGAACAGGTCCGGTGAAATTCCACTAAAGTAAAGTTAAAAAAAGAGCGACCCTAATCACGATGGCCAAATTCTCCTTATTTTTAGCGATTTTTATTAACAAAAAATATATATTATAAAAAATATATATTATATTGTATGAGAATACATGCAAGAGGAACACCCTTATCATTTGAGCGAAGTGTAGGCGGAAAAATTGAATATGGAGTGAGGATAAAGAGACCCATCTATCTACAAATTCTATTTGTTCAATAGACCTTTGTCAATGGAAATACAATGGTAAGAAAACAAATTAGATAGAAAAAGTAAATAAAATAGGGGCTTATGTTGGATTGGCACGATATAATATAAATCCAAATAGGATTAAAAAAGAGGTAAATTGTGTCTAAATAATTAGACAACTAGGAATACTAATAATCTTCTCCTATCCTATTTTTTGATTCATTTAGTTCTTCAATTAACTCAAAGTTCTTTCTTTTTCTTTAAAGAATTCTGCCTTCCTTAAAATATCATAAACAGTTCTTGTTGGTTGAGCACCCTTTTCAAGGAAATAGAGAATAGCTGGAACATTTAAACAAGTTTGATTCTTTATCGGATCATAAAAACCTACTTTTTGAAGATCTCTTCCTTCTCTTCGAGATCGAACATCAATTGCAACGATTCGATAGACAGCTTATTGGGATAGATGTAGATAAACAACGCCCCCCCCTAGAAACGTATATGAGGTTTTCTCCTCATACGGCTCGAGAAAATGATTCGAATTTCTGTCGATAATAATAGAAATTAGACTATGACGTGCATTAATTTCCTTACAGAAAAAACAAATTTCATTTATACTCATGACTCAAGTGGGCTAATTTTGCCTGACAAACTTCGAAGGCAAAATCCTTCCAAAATTTTTGAGTCGTCTTTAAACTCTTTTCTTTGTCTCATTTCGAACGAATTGACTTTTATTCCTTATTCTAATCCAACTCTGTTGTTGAGACAATTGAAAATTGTGTTTACTTGTTCTGGAATCCTTTATCTTTGATTTGTGAAATCCTTGGGTTTAGACATTACTTCGGGAATTCCTATTTTTTTCTTTCAAAAGAGTAGCAACATACCCTTTTTTCTTATTTCCTTCGATAAAGCATTTATCTCTTCTATAGAAATCTAATAAGAGGGATTGATTCTGATATACTTTTATTGGACTTTCTTCTTATTTTAACCTTTCGATTTATTTCTATATTAAGGATAGACTGACAAAGTTGGCCTAATTTATTAGTTTTCACTAACCCTAGATTCTTTCCCTTGATAAAAAAAATTCTGTCCTCTCGAGCTCCATCGTGTACTATGTTACTTAAACCCAGCGCAAATTTGGTTCGGAACGAATAGAACAGGCTATGTCGAGCCAAGAGCATTTTCATTACTATGGAAAATGATGGATAGCAAAATCCACAATCGATCATGTCCTTCAAGTCGCACGTTGCTTTCTACCACATCGTTTTAAAACGAAGTTTTACCATAACAAACATTCCTCTTTTCATTGCAAAGTGGTATAGAGAATTGATCCAATATGGATGGAATCATGAATAGTCATTGGTTTAGTTTTTTTATACTAATTAAAACTTGCTATCTATGGAGCAATATGGATAAAAGAAAGTAAGTATTTATCCGGGAAGCCTCCGCCAAGATCCAATTTATTTAAACCCATATTAAAATTCTATCATATGAATGAAACATAGTTTGAAAAAGACGACTAAACAAGTTTGCTTAAAACTTATTTATTCTTAA
>NW_028259576.1:10000-27500 GCF_056163025.1 Triticum urartu | reverse complement strand
AACGGGTTACCTACTCCTAAGGGTCAAAGCAAGCCCTTTAATTCAATTCTTTATTCTTACATTAAAATTCTTACATTAAAGAATGAATAAAATCTCCCCAAGTAGGATTCGAACCTACGACCAGTCAGTTAACAGCCGACCGCTCTACCACTGAGCTACTGAGGAACAAGGGGGGATTCGACCTCCTAGAGTTCAACTCCCGCTCTCAACCCATGAACAATATGAGTCCGAAGCTTCTTTCGTAACTCCCATAATTTCTTCGTAGTGGCTCCGTTCCATGCCTCATTTCATAGGGAAGCCCAAAGTGGCTCTATTTCATTCTATTTCACTTCCTAGCACTTCCTATCATTTAATATCCATCCCTTTGGTCTTATTGACATAAGAGATGTCATTTATAGTCTATCTCTTTCTATATATGGAAAGTCAAGAAATTCTCATCGAAACATCGAGAAATTGTGCATATAGAAAACTCTAAAGAAAGAAAAAAAGGAGACCCATGCCATGATTTTCAAATCTTTTCTATTTAGTAGTCTAAGTTTCTCGATGAGGATAATTAATTCGGTCGTTGTGGTCGGACTCTATTATGGATTTCTGACTACATTCTCCATAGGTCCCTCTTAGATCTTCTTTCTCCAATCTTGGATTAGGGAAGAAGGAGATATTCGCGACTACTGGCGATTTCATTATGGGGCAGCTCATGATCTTCATATCGATCTATTATCCACCTCTGTATCTATTCTTTCTTAGCTAAACAGGTGGAAGATCTATCCAATTTGGTTATATTATATCATGGACTCGAAAAACGGATCTGAATTTGACTGAAATGCACGATCTTCACAGGTATCACTTTTCACGATACCTAAAAGGTGGAATAGCGATTTTCGAACCATTTCCTATAAGAGAATGGTTTCCATTACTTTGAGAAATGGATTCTTATATCAAACTATAGCTATTGCATTAAAGAAGAAAAGAAACTAATAGAAGTCGAAGACGCGGAATGATAGTGAATAGAGAGAAAGATTCTTCTGATTTTCTTGTTTCTATCTACTAGACGCCGTAGAGAATTGAGAATTTTCATGTCTTTCAATTCTCGTACTCGTAATTGGAAAGTTATGGAAGGAGACCCATCATTTTGCAATGAAAACAACATATAAAACTCTGGACAATTTCGAAATCAGGCCAAGCGTCTTAATACATATGCAAAAAAATTCATTATTGGCCCACCATTGATTAGAAGATTTAGCTTGTATGAATCGCTATTGGTTTGATACGAATAATGACAATCGTTTCAGTATGTTAAGGATACAGATGTATCCACAATTCATTTAGAGTTACTTAATAGTCTATTTCTTATACCATATCTCTATCCCGTGAAATTCTCGAGCCAAAAGATGGATGCATATGCTGTGTTTCATTTTGCTAAATGATATCAATTAAATGGTGTATCAATTCCATAAATTGCATATAGCAATAAATAAATCAGCAAAATTCTTTCTAATATTTTAGATAGAAGAAACATTTCTTCTATCTAAAATATTAGAAAGAATGTACCCTTCTATCCAAATCCAATTTGCATCGATAAAATAAATCCAAATTCCAGTAGTAGATGAATAATTGCAAATTTGTGTGTGTACGAGATTAGAATAACTTCAAAATAACTGACATAATTTTGTATTTTTCCTGATCAGAAAAATACATGAAAAAGAAAGGAGGTAGAAAAATTTTTGGATTTATGGTTAAAGAAGAAAAAGAAGAAAACAGGGGTTCTGTTGAATTTCAAGTATTCAGTTTCACCAATAAGATACGGAGACTTGCTTCACATTTGGAATTACACAAAAAAGATTTTTCATCGGAAAGAGGTCTACGAAGACTTTTGGGAAAACGTCGACGTTTGCTGGCTTATTTGGCAAAGAAAAATAGAGTACGTTATAAGAAATTAATCGGTCAGTTGAATATTCGGGAGCAGTAATTTAATCGTTCAAATTTTTTTCTTGTTTTATTATTTTTTTAGTAGTCTTATAGTAGTCTTAGATTTTTCATTTTGATGAGCCTCGCTTTGAGGAATTCATGGAATAATCCATTTTCATGGAATAATGAATTAAGGAAGAAAGGATATGAGTCTACCGCTTACAAGAAAAGATCTCATGATAGTCAATATGGGCCCTCAACACCCATCAATGCATGGTGTTCTTCGACTGATCGTTACTCTCGATGGTGAGGATGTTATTGATTGTGAACCCATATTAGGGTATTTACACAGAGGAATGGAAAAAATCGCGGAAAACCGAACTATTATACAATACTTACCTTATGTAACAAGGATATAGAGAGATTGTAGAAAGGGGATAGGATAGTTATTTTTGCAAGAGACTTGTTGTAAATTCCTTAACTTAAGAAAGAAAAAAGAATAAAAACACAGATACATAACATAAAAAAAAGAATAAATAAGACGAGATTCGACCTCCCCCTACATATTTAATTTCCTCTCCTATACAAAAACTAGCAAGACCCACTCCATTGGTAATTCCATCAATAACACCCTTATCAAAAAACTCCGTGAGTTCGGTTAACCCTCTTATACCGAGGGTAAAGACCCTAGTATAGAAAATATCTATATAACCACGATTATATGACCAACTGTATATATTTTTTTTTACTTGATCTAAAAATTCTTTTTTAGGATTTCCTTTGTAAAAAGAGTTTATTAAATCCAAATTCTGAAAAAAAGAATAAGCGGATCCATAGAAGATATATGCTATGAATAAACCAAAGATAGCTAGACTTACAGAAGAAATTGCATTAGTAATAAATTCATATGAATTTACAAAAGAATTAGAACTTTCCTGGGTAAAGTTTATTGAGGGAGTTAACCACTTTGATAATATGGTTAACTCTGCTATTCCATTACCAATTCCTCCATTATCAAAAGAGATTCCTATGAATCCAATGAACAAAGTGAAAAGTAGTAATATAAGAAGAGGAAATAACATAGTATTTCCCGTTTCATGCGGATAGGCAAAAGTTTTTTTAGCCCCAAAAGACGTAGTAAAGGATCCTATCCTATTTCTTGTATTACCTTGAATTTTTGGTATATTTTGTGAAAAAAAAGAAACTCCACTCTTCGTTGTTGATAAAACGAAATCCCTATTCACTCCTTTGGGTATCCTTTTTCCCCATAAGGATATTGAATACAAGGAACTCTCTTTAGTGCTACTGTAATTTTGAAAATGAACACGCAAATACCCATCAAATGTAAGTAAATATATCCGAAACATATAAAAGGCAGTTAATCCTGCAGTAAAGGAGGCTATTATTCCAAAAAAGGGCGAATACAACCAACTATTACTAAGGATTTCATCTTTGGACCAGAAGCAAGCAAGAGGTGGAATACCACAAAGAGAAAGTGTACCCCATAAAAAAGTAGTTCTTGTGATTGGAATGTATTTTCTTAAACCGCCCATAAGAACCATATTTTGACTTTTATCTGGTGAATATCCAACAAGAGGTTCCATTGAATGAATAACGGATCCGGATCCCAAGAACAATAAAGCTTTTGAATAAGCATGAGTGATCAAATGGAATAAAGCAGCTTGATAAGAACCTATACCTAGAGCTAACATCATATAACCCAATTGAGACATTGTAGAATAGGCTAAGCTTCTTTTAATATCTCTCTGAGCAAGAGCTAAAGTAGCTCCTAAGAATAGTGTTATTGTACCTACTAAAGAAATAAAACTCATTATCAAAGGTAAAGATATGAAAAGAGGAAGAAGTCGAGCTAGAAGAAAAATTCCCGCAGCAACCATAGTTGCTGCGTGTATAAGAGCCGAAATAGGAGTGGGCCCTTCCATAGCATCGGGTAACCATACGTGAAGAGGGAATTGTGCGGATTTCGCAACTGCACCAAGGAATAATAAAAAAGCACACAAAGTAGTAAGTAAAGAGTTAATTCCATTATTAGGAATCCAGTTATTAGCTATTTTGAACAAATCCCTAAACTCTAAACTACCTGTTATCCAAAAAAAACCTAAAATTCCTAATAATAGACCAAAATCCCCTACACGATTAGTTACAAAAGCTTTTTGACAAGCACTCGCTGCGATTGGTCGTGTAAACCAAAAGCCTATCAATAAATAAGAACACATTCCCACGAGTTCCCAAAAAAAATAAATTTGTATCAAATTGGAGCTAGTAACCAATCCCAACATGGAAGTATTGAAAAAACTTATATAAACAAAAAATCTCAAATATCCTTCATCGTGAGACATATAACCATCACTATAAATAAGAACCAGGATTCCTACAGTAGTAATTAGTATTAACATAATAGAAGTAAGTGGGTCAATCAAGTATCCAAATTCTAAAGAAAAATCATTATTGACGGTCCAAGACCATAGATATTGATAGATCGAACTTCCATTTATTTGTTGAATAGACAGTTGAACTGAGAATACCATAGCTATACTTAAGAGTAAAACACTAGGAAAAGCCCATATGCGACGAAGATTTTTTGTTGCTGTCGGAATAAGAATAAGGCCAAATCCCATTGACATAATAACTGGAAGTGGGAGAAGAGGGATTACCCATGCATATTGATATGTATGTTCCATAAGAAAAGAAATTGCAATTTTTACTTCAATTTTTACTTCAATTTTTCTATAAAATTGTTTCCGATTCACCAAACCAATTCTTATCTCTTTCTGAAAGAATAAATAAAAAGAATAAGAAAAAATACTGAAATTCTTAATTTTTCCAAAATTTATCTCATTGAAATAATTAAAAATTAAGAATGGGTTTAGTTGGTTAAATTAAAAAAGTTAATAAAATAACTAGGTAACGAAGTTATTTTATTAACTAAATAAAGATATTTATAAAAATAAAAAAAAAAAAGTGGAATCATTTTACTTTCTATTCATAATTCATTTTTATATTTCTTTAAAACAAAGATGAAACAGCTCTCTTGTTCCATAATTAACTGATTGAGTGAATTCCAATGAAAACCTATGTTTATAAGAAATTATCGAATAGTCCTTACTTCATATAGAACTAAAATTCTAATGACTATAAATTACCTAAGTTTTAGAATGTCTTGTTTAAGAGACTCAGTATTTTTTGTTTTGATTGGAATTCCTTTCCTTTATGGAATACCATTCTGAACTTAATTAACTATTTTCATTTTCCCTTCTTTTTATCCCCCCGTCTTATCTTATATGGGGGATAGGCTTCCATACCATATATCTATATATGGAGTATACTTGATATATAAATAGATATAAATAGATTTAAATGAGAAACCCTTCTATATATTCTATATTATTAAAAAAAAAGTATAAAATATATAAAGAAAAAATGTTAAAAAATTCTTGTTGTCTTATCCGCATTAGACAAAATGAAGTAAAAAATAATTCAAAATTTAAGTATCTTTCAGTATCTAAGTATAAATACTAATAAAAAGAAGAAAGAAGGATTGATTTGCAGCAATAGATGTCTTTCACATACAACTAGAAAAAAGTAATTTCCTTTTTGAATGGCAGTTCCAAAAAAACGTACTTCAATGTCAAAAAAGCGTATTCGTAAAAATATTTGGAAGAAAAAGACTTATTTTTCCATAGTACAATCTTATTCTTTAGTAAAATCAAGATCATTTTCGAGCGGTAATGAGCATCCAAAACCAAAGGGTTTTTCTGGGCAACAAACAAATAATAAGATTTTGGAATAATATGAATTGACTTATCAAAAAAGAATTCCAATTATTTAATAATTTGGATTCTTCTTTGAATGTACTTTTATGTGTCGAATTACTCGGTACAATATTCTTAGAACAAAAAACCCCTCTTATCTTATATATACAAGAAAAAAAAAGTTTTGTTTGGTATACTGTGTGCTAAGTATTCTTTTCCTATCAATGAACTTTTCATAATTTTCCTAATAGAATCCTCATATTCTATTAGGAAAATTATGAAAAGTGGAGTATTCTTACAATAGGACTTACAACTTCCACCTATCTTCTCCAAAATCATAAGGTTAGTAAATCTTATTAATAAGAGCATAAAGACTTTCATTCTAGAAATTTTTAAAAAATCCAAAAAGCCTTTTCTATTTATCCATTTTATTTTAATTTCATCATTAAATAGAAACCCTTTTGGATTTTTTTCATTGTATTGAAAGAATTTTCAAAATGTAAAGGGGAAATTAATTAGAAAAAATTAGTTCTATAATTGCAAGTTAGAAAAAAGAAGTTCCAACTCTTTCAAGCAGTGTTTGTGTTTCTATTGGGCAAAGCAAGAGTTTATTGTAAAAAAAAAAAATGGAAACGATACTACCAAACGAAGTCTATTTTAATGAAAACTCTAATGTTCCTAAATTTTATGGACTTTCCCAATATCGACGATTCCCAAGATAATAGCTATTATTCTTTTAAGTTACCTATTATTTGAAGTTAGCCGCCATGGTGAAATTGGTAGACACGCTGCTCTTAGGAAGCAGTGCTCAAGCATCTCGGTTCGAATCCGAGTGGCGGCATTCTTGAAAAAGAATACAATAGATTAGAAATCAATTCGAAATTTACAATTTTGTAATGGGACCTTCCCCTTATGCTATTTGCAACTTTAGAACATATACTAACTCATATCTCTTTCTCAACGATTTCAATTGTGATTACGATTCATTTTATAACCTTATTAGTTCGTGAACTTGGAGGATTACGCGATTCGTCAGAAAAAGGAATGATAGTTACTTTTTTCTCTATAACAGGATTCTTAGTTTCTCGTTGGGCTTCCTCGGGACATTTTCCATTAAGTAATTTATATGAGTCATTGATCTTCCTTTCATGGGCCCTGTATATTCTTCATACCATTCCTAAAATACAGAACTCTAAAAATGATTTAAGCACAATAACTACGCCAAGTACTATTTTAACGCAAGGCTTTGCCACATCGGGTCTTTTAACTGAAATGCATCAATCCACGATACTAGTACCTGCTCTACAATCTCAGTGGTTAATGATGCATGTCAGTATGATGTTATTAAGCTATGCAACTCTTTTGTGCGGATCCTTATTATCTGCCGCTATTCTAATCATTAGATTTCGAAATAATTTCCATTTCTTTTCTAAAAAGAAAAAAAATGTTTTAAATAAAACATTTTTCTTTAGTGATATTAAATATTTTTATGCAAAAAGAAGTGCTTTAAAAAGAACCTCTGTCCCTTCATTTCCAAATTATTACAAATATCAATTAACGGAGCGTTTGGATTCTTGGAGTTATCGTGTCATTAGCCTAGGATTTACCCTTTTAACCGTAGGTATTCTTTGTGGAGCAGTATGGGCTAATGAGGCCTGGGGATCCTATTGGAATTGGGATCCTAAGGAAACTTGGGCATTTATTACTTGGACCATATTCGCAATTTATTTACATAGTAGAACAAATCCAAATTGGAAGGGTACGAATTCTGCACTTATAGCTTTGATAGGATTTCTTATAATTTGGATTTGTTATTTTGGTATAAATCTATTAGGAATAGGCTTACATAGTTATGGTTCGTTTACATTAACACCTAAATGATTACATAAAATAAAACCTTCATGAAATGAAGGTTTTTACTTTTATGTTTTATTTGAGAACCCCTTGAACGCCTTATCAAAGGGTTCTCAAAAATTCGAGATAGATCTAATTATACTTTTTTACTTATTTCTGCATTATATACTTTTTTACTTATTTCTGCATTAATAGAGCAGACGAGTAAAAAAAAGCAAACCTATTTAGGATAATAATTGGATAAGAGAGCCTCTACCCTGTCAACGGATAGGGAGAGAACAAAATCTGGATAAATACCAATTCCTATTACTGGTAAAAAGATACAGATTAAAATAAAGAGTTCTCGTGGTCCAGAATCCACAAAATTTGCGTTTGGAACATTAAATAGCTTGTATCCATAGAACATCTGGCGTAACATAGATAATAAATAAATAGGAGTTAATATCATTCCAATTGCCATTACAAAAGTAATTAGTGTTTTTGGCATTAACAGAAATTTTGGACTAGTAATTAGTCCAAAAAATACTACTAATTCTGCGACAAAACCACTCATTCCTGGTAAGGCAAGAGAAGCCATTGAAAAGCTACTAAACATGGTAAAAATTTTAGGCATTGGGATAGATATTCCCCCCAGTTCTTCGAGATAAACAAGACGCATTCTATCAGAAGCGGTTCCTGCCAAGAAAAAAAGTGTAGCACCAATAAATCCATGGGATAATATTTGTAAAATAGCTCCATTGAGTCCAATGTTGGTTATGGAACCAATTCCTATAATTATGAAACCCATGTGAGATACAGAGGAATAAGCTATTCTTTTTTTGAAATTTCGTTGACCAAGAGAAGTTGAAGCTGCATAGATTATTTGGATCGCTCCTATTATTACTAACCAGGGCGAAAATAGATAATGAGCATGAGGTAACAATTCCATGTTGATCCGAATCAATCCATATGCTCCCATCTTTAATAATATTCCCGCTAAAAGCATACATGTACTATAATGTGCTTCCCCATGGGTATCTGGTAACCACGTATGTAGGGGTATAATCGGCAATTTGACAGCATAAGCAATAAGGAAGCCAAAATATAAAAGTATTTCCAAGGTTGCAGGGTATGATTGATTAATTAATCTTTCCAAATCTAATCCTGGTTCGTTGGAACCATATAAGCCCATACCCAGAACTCCGATTAAGAAAAAAATGGAACCGCCTGCAGTATACAAAATAAACTTTGTAGCTGAATATAGACGCCTCTTCCCCCCCCACATGGATAAAAGTAAGTAAACAGGAATTAATTCTAACTCCCACATGATAAAAAAAAGTAAAAGGTCTCGCGAAGAAAATAATCCTATTTGACCACTATACATTGCGAGCATCAGGAAATAGAATAATCGCGAATTCCGTGTAATTGGCCAAGCTGCTAAAGTAGCTAAAGTAGTGATAAATCCTGTCAATAAAATAGATCCTAATGAAAGTCCATCGATTCCCAATCTCCAGTGGAAATCGAAGACATCTATCCATTTATAATCCTCCTTTAATTGGATTAAGGGATCCTCCAGTTGGAAATGATAACAGAACGCATAAGTCATTAGAAGGAATTCTAATAAACAAATAGATATAGTATACCACCTAACGACTTTGTTTCCCTTATGAGGTAAAAAGAAAATTAATGAACCTGCAAATATCGGCAAAACAACAAGTATTGTTAACCAAGGAAAATAACTCATGATAAAGTGATAAAGACAAGATACGTTTTGACCAGAAAAGCCCGTGCTCGATTATTTCGAGCACAGGCTTCTTCGGTAAAGAGGAATCAGACGATTCGAGTGAAGTTTTTTGTAACGTATCAATAAGATAGAGCCATGCTACGTGTTGTTTCAGGCCCTAAATAAACGCGGACACTTAAAAAATCTGTCGGGCAGGCAGATTCACATCTCTTACAACCCACACAATCTTCGGTTCTCGGCGCGGAAGCAATTTGCTTGGCTTTACATCCATCCCAGGGTATCATTTCTAATACATCTGTTGGACAAGCTCGTACACATTGAGTGCATCCTATACATGTATCGTAAATTTTTACGGAATGTGACATTGGATCTATAAATTTTTCTTTTCAACATAAAATTTTTCGATCTGGTAAAAATGAAATTAGTACTATAATGAGTCATATGTATTGTAGACACCAGACGAAGCAATGGTTTATCCAAACTTCAAAAAAAAAAATCTATTTTTTAATCTGTTTGTGAGAAAGCGTGAAGAGAGCCAAGAGACTTTAATTTTGGATTTCAACAATAAATAAGAAATAAGAAAGAATTTTACGAATTGTACAGACGAATTCGAATTAGCCAATAAATTGGCTATCGTCTTTTCAATATAAATTATTGCAATATTCAAATTGCAATATCAATGAATTACAAATACAAAAATTCATTTAAGTGAAAAAGAATACTATGCAATAATCTACTAAAAAAAATGGATATTCTCAAATAATACTAAGAAAATAGTATTGATTTCTATTTATTTTAATATGTGCGCCTTTGTTTAGAGGATTCTATGTCTAATTATTCAAAAGTCTAATTATTCAATAAATTAGATTGATTGATACGAGTGGATTTCCTATTACGATGGATGGAAGAAAGAATGGATAGTCCAATAGCGGCTTCAGCAGCTGCAAGGGCTATAACAAAAATTGCGAAAATATCTCCTTTTAATTGGCGACTATCAAATAGATCAGAAAATGTTACGAGATTTAGATTAATTGAATTCAGTATAAGTTCAAGACATATTAGAGCTCTAACCATGTTTCGGCTTGTGATCAATCCATAGATACCAATCGAAAATAAATAGACACTCAAAAAAAGTACATGCTCAAACATCATTAACTAACTCCTTATCAATCTCGATTCATTTCAATATGAGGGCAAGAATTGAACCGATTCAATTAATTACAATAGAACAATTACACAACAAAAGAAAAAAAAAAAAAAAAAAAAGGAGGTATTTGTTGGCAGTAGATGGATTTTACTAAATCAAAATTGTGATTCTTTAGTTATTTATTTTAGATTTGCAATTCTTATAATTTGTACTTTTTCTAAGTTTTCTTATTGCCGAGCCATAGTAATTGCACCTATTAAAGAAACTAGAAGAATTATGGAAATGAGTTCAAACGGAAGATAAAAATCGGTTGCTAAATGAATTCCAATTTGTTGAACATTATTTATGAGACCCTGTTCTACTATTTGGTTTGATCTTGTAGTCCAAAGAATTCCATACCACGACGTATCTGGGATAGTAGTCATTAGTGAAAAAACAATAGTTATACAAACGAGTGAAGTGAACCCATCTCCAATAGTCCAATAATTCTTATCTTTAGACCATTCTGAGCCATTTACGAACATTACAGCGAATATGATCAAGACATTTATGGCTCCCACATAAATAAGAAGTTGTGCGACAGCTACAAAGTAGGAATTTAATAAAAAATAGAATAAGGATATACAAACAAGAACTAATCCCAGCGAAAAGGCAGAATAAATGGGGTTGGTAAGTAATACTACTCCTAGACCCCCTAGTAGAAGAACAAATCCCCCAAATAGCATAAGAATCTCATGTATTGGTCCAGGTAAATCCATTATGGATAAAAAGAAATTAATAGTATAAAATTTTTCATGAACTGACTAAAACTAAAGGATTCAAGGAAGGAAAAAAGGATTAGGGTATTTTTTTGTGTATAAACTTATAGTTATAAATTATATTATATCACGAAAATCTAGTCTGATTTAAAATAAGAAATAATTTCCAATAAGCAGTAGTTTTTCGTTTTTCTTTATAGTTTAATTTTAAAGTTTAATAAAGAATTATTAGATTTTTATAACAGAAAGACAAAATCAAAGTTTAGTAATCAGTAATCGTTCTTGAATTCGAAGATTTTTCTTTGTTTATTTTACTTTCAGACGAATTCCTAATTGTTTGAATTGTGTAATCTCCCATTATGGAGATTGGTAACCGACTTAAAGCAATTTGATTGTAATTCAATTCATGACGATCATAGGTAGAAAGTTCATATTCTTCAGTCATTGATAAACAGCTTGTTGGACAGTACTCAACACAATTGCCACAAAATATACAAACTCCGAAATCAATACTATAATTAAGCAATTGTTTTCTTTTAATATCCTTTTCAAATCTCCAATCCACAACGGGTAAATCTATCGGACATACGCGAACACATACTTCACAAGCAATACATTTATCAAATTCAAAGTGGATTCGCCCTCGGAAACGCTCTGGTGTAATTGATTTTTCATAAGGGTAGTGAATCGTTATAGGTAAACGATTTGTGTGGGATAAGGTAGTTATGAAACTTTGACCTATGTACCTTGTAGCACGTATTGTTTGTTGACCATAACTCATGAACCCAGTTACCATAGGGAACATATTCATTCTAAATATCTATGAAAAAGATATGTTTCTTTCTCTTGTTTGAGAGAGCTTTTGTGTTGAAAATATTCTTACTATTATTGTATTATCTTATTTATAGTGAAACAAGTTGAGAAGAGGTTGTTAATAAGAGATTGCCCAGGGAAATAGGTAAAAGAAATTTCCATCCAAGATTTAATAACTGATCCATTCTCATCCTCGGTAAAGTCCATCTTATTGTGATAGAAATGAAGAGAAATAAATAAGCTTTAGTTAATGTAATAAATATACCCATTGTCATTTCCAAAATTCCAACTGCTTTATTCATTTGGAAAAAATCAAAAAAGGATATATAGGGAATAGATAAATTCCACCCGCCCAAGTAGAGAACTGTTACAAATAAAGAAGAAACTAATAAATTTAGGTAAGAAACAAGATAAAATAAACCATATTTGATACCGGAATATTCAGTTTGGTAACCTGCTACTAATTCTTCCTCCGCTTCTGGTAAATCAAAGGGTAATCTTTCACATTCTGCCAAAGAAGAAATTAAAAAAACCAGAAAACCTATAGGCTGACGCCAAATATTCCATCCAAAAAAACCGTATTTTGACTGTGCTTCAACTATATCAACTGTACTTGAACTGTTAGATAATCATAGTCGGTGATAACATCACAGTTCCCACCGCTATTTCAAAACCGTACATGAAACCTTAGCTTCATACGGCTTCTCTATGATCAGAAAAAGGAAAGGACTGTTTTGTTCCTAGCCCCGGGGGCGTAGATAGAATTAGATAAAATAAAATAGATTTGAAAGTCCTAAATTAGACCAAAGGAATTCCGTCTGCTAGAATAAGAAAAAGCGCTTCCGAATTGATCTCATCCTTTATAATATAATGAAAATTTTTCTTTGTTCAGTAATAACTTAATCTTGGAATAAAACACTTGTTACTTGTTATAGGAATTCAATTAATAAATGGAAAGAGTTGGGTATTAGTTCATGAGCAATTCTGCATGAATATGGATAGAGGAAGGAAATAATGAAAATTTTTTCTAGTGCACTCCATATCTTTTTTACTATTCTTCTTTCCCCATGGAGGGGGTATTTAAAAAGAAAAAATGGATAAAGGGTTAATTCGTTCTTGATAGCCATTTCCCTTAACAAGTGAATGGGAACATACTCTGGATCGGAATCCGAAGAAAGTACTACTTGATAATTTCTACAAATTGCAAGTCCTTATTATGATTCCTTTTATGGGCAAAAATCTCTAATGTTTTAGATTTTCCATTACTAATCCTTTATGTACTTTAGTGTTCCTAACCCTTCACTAACTTTTGGTGGATTCTTCTTATGGATTATTAAGTTATAGTAATAACTAGGAGTATTCTAGTAATGGAATTCCATATCGTGAATCCTTTATTCTTGGCCGCTTCAAGATATGATGACTAATTAAAAAATATCAACCTTGGGATAAAGAGTTTACACTGCTTATGTTTACTTCCACTTTTTTCTTGTACGTAGGAAATGAGATTTTTTCTTTTTACTACAAATTTATAAGCTGTTTTGTTTCACTCATATAGCTATCTAGTTTAACTTACCAACCCAAATACTAAATAAGAAAAGGAATATAAATAGTTAATGGATTTTATAGGAAAAAGATCTATTTTAACGAATCACACGTAGAGATATTGCTAGCACACAAAAAGTTAATGGTATTTCATAACTAATGGATTGAGCAGCAGCTCGTAGACCGCCTGAAAAAGAATATTTATTATTTGAGCTATATCCTGCCATAAGAAGACCAATAGGAGCTATACTTGAAATGGCAATCCATAAAAAAACACCAATACTAAGATCGGCTAAAACAAAATGATATCCCAAAGGGATAACTAAAAAACTTAATAAAACTGATATGACTGCTATAGAGGGTCCAATGCTAAATAAAGAAATATCTCCTCGGGATGGCAGAATATCTTCTTTAAAAAGTAGCTTAGTCCCATCTGCTATAGCTTGAAGCAGGCCCAGGGGGCCAGCATATTCAGGACCAATACGTTGTTGTATCGACGCAGATATTTCTCTTTCTAACCACACAATTACGAGTACCTCTATTGTTATTCCCAAAAGGAGGGTCAAAATGGGTAGAATCGATATCAGTCCATAGACTTCTTTTAATAATTCCAATTTCGAAAAAGAATTGATAGTTTCTACCTCTACCCTATCTATTATCATTTCAACGATCAACTTCCCCCATAATGATATCTATACTACCTAATATCGTCATGATATCAGCCAATTTCATTTTTTTAACTAGCTGAGGAAGAATTTGCAAATTAATAAACCCGGGTGGACGGATTTTCCATCTCCAGGGGAAAAGGCTATCATCTCCTACTAGATAAATCCCTAATTCACCTTTTGGGGCTTCTACTCTTACATAAAGCTCTTGTCTTGACAATTCAAAATTGGGCGAAGGTTTTTTACCAAGAAATTTATACTCAAAATCATTCCATTCAGAATTATTTTCTTTCTTAAAGCGTCGGACTTCTAAATTTTCATAAGGTCCTCCAGGAATTTTTTCTACAGCTTGTTGAATTATTTTGATGGATTCCCTCATTTCACCAATTCGTACTAAATAGCGAGCTAACGAATCCCCTTCTTTTTGCCATTGGACTTTCCAATCAAATTGGTTGTAAGACTCATAAGGATCTACTTTACGAAGATCCCATTGTATTCCAGAAGCTCGTAACATCGGTCCCGATAAGCCCCAATTTACTGCTTCTTCTCCGCTAATAAAACCTACTCCTTCAACTCGCTCTAAAAAAATTGGATTCTGTGTAATAAGTTGTTGATATTCAACAACTCCGCGTAAAAAATAATCACAGAAATCTAAACATTTATCGATCCATCCATAAGGTAGATCGGCGGCTACTCCTCCGATGCGAAAGTAATTGTGCATCATTCGCATACCTGTAGCAGCTTCAAATAGATCATATATTAATTCTCTCTCTCTAAAAATATAGAAAAAAGGAGTCTGTGCGCCGAGATCCGCCATAAAAGGTCCAAGCCATAGCAAGTGAGAAGCTATCCGGCTTAATTCTAACATAATTACCCTAATATAGCTGGCTCTTTGTGGTATTTGAATATTCTCCAAGAATTCTGGTGCATTTACTGTTATTGCTTCTGTAAACATAGTAGCTAAATAATCCCACCTTGTTACATAAGGTAAGTATTGTATAATAGTTCGGTTTTCCGCGATTTTTTCCATTCCTCTGTGTAAATACCCTAATATGGGTTCACAATCAATAACATCCTCACCATCGAGAGTAACGATCAGTCGAAGAACACCATGCATTGATGGGTGTTGAGGGCCCATATTGACTATCATGAGATCTTTTCTTGTAAGCGGTAGACTCATATCCTTTCTTCCTTAATTCATTATTCCATGAAAATGGATTATTCCATGAATTCCTCAAAGCGAGGCTCATCAAAATGAAAAATCTAAGACTACTATAAGACTACTAAAAAAATAATAAAACAAGAAAAAAATTTGAACGATTAAATTACTGCTCCCGAATATTCAACTGACCGATTAATTTCTTATAACGTACTCTATTTTTCTTTGCCAAATAAGCCAGCAAACGTCGACGTTTTCCCAAAAGTCTTCGTAGACCTCTTTCCGATGAAAAATCTTTTTTGTGTAATTCCAAATGTGAAGCAAGTCTCCGTATCTTATTGGTGAAACTGAATACTTGAAATTCAACAGAACCCCTGTTTTCTTCTTTTTCTTCTTTAACCATAAATCCAAAAATTTTTCTACCTCCTTTCTTTTTCATGTATTTTTCTGATCAGGAAAAATACAAAATTATGTCAGTTATTTTGAAGTTATTCTAATCTCGTACACACACAAATTTGCAATTATTCATCTACTACTGGAATTTGGATTTATTTTATCGATGCAAATTGGATTTGGATAGAAGGGTACATTCTTTCTAATATTTTAGATAGAAGAAATGTTTCTTCTATCTAAAATATTAGAAAGAATTTTGCTGATTTATTTATTGCTATATGCAATTTATGGAATTGATACACCATTTAATTGATATCATTTAGCAAAATGAAACACAGCATATGCATCCATCTTTTGGCTCGAGAATTTCACGGGATAGAGATATGGTATAAGAAATAGACTATTAAGTAACTCTAAATGAATTGTGGATACATCTGTATCCTTAACATACTGAAACGATTGTCATTATTCGTATCAAACCAATAGCGATTCATACAAGCTAAATCTTCTAATCAATGGTGGGCCAATAATGAATTTTTTTGCATATGTATTAAGACGCTTGGCCTGATTTCGAAATTGTCCAGAGTTTTATATGTTGTTTTCATTGCAAAATGATGGGTCTCCTTCCATAACTTTCCAATTACGAGTACGAGAATTGAAAGACATGAAAATTCTCAATTCTCTACGGCGTCTAGTAGATAGAAACAAGAAAATCAGAAGAATCTTTCTCTCTATTCACTATCATTCCGCGTCTTCGACTTCTATTAGTTTCTTTTCTTCTTTAATGCAATAGCTATAGTTTGATATAAGAATCCATTTCTCAAAGTAATGGAAACCATTCTCTTATAGGAAATGGTTCGAAAATCGCTATTCCACCTTTTAGGTATCGTGAAAAGTGATACCTGTGAAGATCGTGCATTTCAGTCAAATTCAGATCCGTTTTTCGAGTCCATGATATAATATAACCAAATTGGATAGATCTTCCACCTGTTTAGCTAAGAAAGAATAGATACAGAGGTGGATAATAGATCGATATGAAGATCATGAGCTGCCCCATAATGAAATCGCCAGTAGTCGCGAATATCTCCTTCTTCCCTAATCCAAGATTGGAGAAAGAAGATCTAAGAGGGACCTATGGAGAATGTAGTCAGAAATCCATAATAGAGTCCGACCACAACGACCGAATTAATTATCCTCATCGAGAAACTTAGACTACTAAATAGAAAAGATTTGAAAATCATGGCATGGGTCTCCTTTTTTTCTTTCTTTAGAGTTTTCTATATGCACAATTTCTCGATGTTTCGATGAGAATTTCTTGACTTTCCATATATAGAAAGAGATAGACTATAAATGACATCTCTTATGTCAATAAGACCAAAGGGATGGATATTAAATGATAGGAAGTGCTAGGAAGTGAAATAGAATGAAATAGAGCCACTTTGGGCTTCCCTATGAAATGAGGCATGGAACGGAGCCACTACGAAGAAATTATGGGAGTTACGAAAGAAGCTTCGGACTCATATTGTTCATGGGTTGAGAGCGGGAGTTGAACTCTAGGAGGTCGAATCCCCCCTTGTTCCTCAGTAGCTCAGTGGTAGAGCGGTCGGCTGTTAACTGACTGGTCGTAGGTTCGAATCCTACTTGGGGAGATTTTATTCATTCTTTAATGTAAGAATTTTAATGTAAGAATAAAGAATTGAATTAAAGGGCTTGCTTTGACCCTTAGGAGTAGGTAACCCGTTCGCTATCCTTGTTTCTATTTCTA
>NW_028259575.1:0-32781 GCF_056163025.1 Triticum urartu | reverse complement strand
GAAAAGCGTCCATTGTCTAATGGATAGGACAGAGGTCTTCTAAACCTTTGGTATAGGTTCAAATCCTATTGGACGCAATCTTATTTCTATCTATTCTTTAAATAACTATACTAAACTAAAAACAAAGAAAACTTTTTTGCATGATTCAAATGAAAAAGCTTTCTCAACGATTCCTATTCTACTAACAAGAGTAGACATGCAAAATTTATTTGTTACTGAAGAGAAAACCGTTCCAGCTGTTCCTGAATAGCTTCCTTCAAAAGGATTTCCGCTTGCTCGGTGAATGTCTTGCTAGAAGATATAATTTCTTGGAATTGAGGTTTAGTATCTTTTAGATGTTTACGTAACTCATCCAGAAATTTATTTACCTGTTCAATTTCTAACGAATCAAGATATCCTCTTGTTCCGGTATAAATAGTAGCTATCTGCTCTTCCACTGGGAGAGGATTTGCCTGGGATTGTTTAAGCAATTCCCTTAATCGTCGACCCCTTGCCAATTGATTCTGACTTGTTTTATCGAGAGCAGAGGCGAATTGTGCAAAGGCTTGTAACTCTGCGAATTGCGCTAGTTCCAATTTTGATTTGCCAGCTACTTGTTTCATGGCTTTAATTTGAGCCGCGGATCCTACTCTGGAAACAGAAATACCCACATTAATAGCGGGTCGAATTCCGGCATTGAATAGATCCGCAGATAAGAATATTTGTCCATCTGTAATGGAGATTACATTAGTAGGAATATAGGCGGAAACGTCTCCAGATTGAGTCTCAACTATTGGTAAAGCGGTCATACTTCCTTCGCCTAAAAGAGAATTTAATTTAGCGGCTCTTTCTAAAAGGCGTGAATGCAAATAAAAAACATCCCCTGGATAAGCCTCACGTCCGGGAGGTCTTCTTAATAGAAGGGACATTTGGCGATAAGCTTGTGCCTGTTTGGAGAGATCATCATAAATTATTAAAGTATGCCGTTCGCGGTACATAAAATACTCAGCCAGGGCTGCTCCCGTATAAGGAGCGAGGTATTGTAATGTAGCAGGTGAATCCGCCATTTCAGCTACTACAATAGTGTATTCCATGGCCCCCTCCTCATGGAAAGTAGTTACTACTTGAGCTACGGAGGATGCTCTTTGACCGATAGCTACATAAACACATATTACACCTTGCCCTTTTTGATTGAGAATTGTATCTGTGGCTACTGCTGTTTTGCCAGTCTGTCTGTCCCCAATAATTAACTCTCGCTGACCGCGCCCTATAGGGATCATCGAATCGATAGCAATAAGCCCTGTTTGAAGAGGTTCGTATACGGAACGCCTGGAAATTATACTTGGAGCAGGAGATTCAATTAAGCGAGATTCGGAAGCTATAATTTTCGCCTTTCCCATCAATAGGTTTAGCCAGAGCATTTACAACACGACCCAAGTAAGCCTCACTCACGGGTATCTGAGCAATTCTTCCTGTTGCTTTTACAAAACTTCCCTCTTGTATCATCAACCCATCGCCCATTAATACAATCCCAACATTTTTGGATTCCAAATTCAGAGCAATACCCCTAGTACCTTCTGCAAATTCGACTAATTCACCTGACATTATTTCACCAAGACCTATAATACGAGCAATCCCATCCCCCACTTGAACTACGCGACCTATATTCTCAATCCCTACTTTCCTATTATATTGTTCAATACGTTCGCGGAGAATTTTATGAATTTCGTCGACTCGAAGGGTTGCCATTAGTGTTTCTTGACTCTTTTTTCGGAAGCAAGGGGAAAAATAATGCCTAAATTCTAAACGAAAGTAGAAGTTCAAGGCCTAATTAATTTAATTATTTCTTCCATTCCAGGGACCCGAGAATGCCAATATTAGCACGAATCGTACGGAAATGTAACTCGGTATTCAAACAACTATTCAGAGTTCCTAGAGCTCCTTGTACGGCCTGTTGGAAAACCCGCTGTCGGACCTGATTCATTGCCCTTTGTTTTTCAAATAAAGGGTTTCGTTTTTAGACTTTTCCAATTGTTCCAAACTAATAGAAGTAGCATTAATCAAATTTGCTTTTTCTCGTTCTATCTCAGAGTATCCATTCATTCGATACTCATCCGCTTCTAGTTCGACTTTCTGTAATCGAATCCGAGCTTTTTCGAGTTGCTCAATGGTCCCTCTACGCAATTCTTCTGAATTTCGAATAGTACTCAAGATCCTCTGTTTTCGATTATCTAATAAATCTTTTAATGAAAGTAGATTATTTTGTAAGTTTACAACTTTTATGATCTCTTCCCGAACCAAACATGAATCTTTCGATTCATTTGGCTCTCACGCTCCTTTTTTTTTTTTCTATAGCTATTTCCATATCTTTTTTTTAAGTAATGAGCCTATCCTCTATCTTCTTTTTTATGTTTATATTTCAATATACCGAAACCTATATAAGACTAGATAAATATTAAGAGGACTCTTCCGCCTAGATAAAAATATATCATGGTCAGCAAAGTTGTTTCTTTATTTTTATTTGCCCTCTAGTTAATAATTTCAATTTCATTAAGAAAAACTAACTAAATAAATGGAAAATGAAAATTAATAGAATTCTTTTTTATTTTTTTTTTCTTCAAATCCAAAAAATTTCTCTTTTTTATACATAGGTCGTCGATTCGGCATTGGTTAAAAAAGGGCAGGGTGCCCCCTTTTTTTTCTAGTAAATAGTTCAAACCATTTTATCGATATGAGTGTTCTATATCAGATAAATTTTACATTAGCTATTTCCCGTTTAAATTGGTACTAATACTAATATAGTTGTAGAAAGAGTACCTCTTTTTGCCTGGACTTCAAGCAGTTTAGCTTTAACCGTGTTAATGGTCTCACATTCTTGGTTTATAGAGAATCAAAGTTGATTTACCAATGAGTCGCGAAATGCTATGGTTCTTCCATATGATTTCTGAATTTATTCAGAAGTAATTCGTCGAGATCGTGCACCCTTTTCTTATTTATCCGAAAAAATACTAAAAAATATTATAAAGTGCAGCCGGATAGATCCAATCTATTCTTGAAATAGACAACTCGCACACACTCCCTTTCCAAAAAAAATCAAAACACCAACCACTACAGTTAGATTTATTAGATTTGTTGCTAAAATATCGGTATTAAGCCCGAAACTGCCAGCGGATGGCCAGTGAGCTAAAAAAACGAAAGAATGGGTTACATTTTTCATATGCTCTCCTCTTATAGATAGGACGAACAAAGAACAAAGTTTTTCGATCACTTACTTCGCTCGCCCTTTTTTGATCGGTTTTTTTAATGCAAATAGATTCAATCTAGTAATTTCTTTTAGATTAAGTCTTACGTCTTGTTTGACCGGTGAAAGACTTCCTTTGTTGAAATGTTCTGTTCCCAAAATTCCTAAAATAAAAGGAAAAAACTTTCCACTTTCCTAAACTAAGGACGGGAAATAAGAAGGTGAGCATATCTTCTAAATTAATAATACTCAACTCAGCCCTTCCTAGAATGGGGTATTATCTGTCCCGATAAATAGATAATTCCAGGAGTAATAAATAGGAGTAAATTAAATAAAGTATTGATATAATTGGAATTGTGGAAGCAAATACCAATTTACTAAAAAAAGAAAAAAGTATCTAATCGAAATCGAAAGAATTTTTTTTTTAAGATTAAACAAAAGGGTTCGCAAATAAAAGCGCTAGTGCCACAACTAGTCCATAAATTGTTAAAGCTTCCATAAAAGCTAGACTAAGCAATAAAGTACCTCGTATTTTACCTTCTGCTTCTGGCTGTCTCGCAATACCTTCTACAGCTTGTCCTGCAGCAGTACCTTGACCAACTCCAGGTCCAATAGAAGCAAGCCCTACGGCCAATCCAGCAGCAATAACAGAAGCAGCAGCAATTAGTGGATTCATGGTGAGTAGTTCCTCGTGTCAAAAAAAAGAAATGGTTAAGGATACAATCAACCAATAAATTCTTACTTCTAAGCTCTATTGGGAGAAGTAAAGTAACTAAAAAGTACAAATTGAAATCAAATTGAAATGATAATGTGAATTGTCCGAACTACATAGAAGGGAATTCCATATCCATATATCGGATTAGATAATGAATCTAACCTAGGAATATATAATATAATATCCTATATATATACATTTGTTTCTTCTATTTTGTTTGCATATTTTCTCATTTTCTATTGAATCGGATTCTAAAATCATTGCTTAAAGTGGAAACCTGCATAAAAGAGGACTCCACTTATAGACATTAAGGATATTATAGTATAGATCTAGCCTGACTCCACCCTCCTTAATGCATATATACTTTGAAAATTCCATAATATAGTCTATTCTATTCTCTCTCCTACAACTCTAGGCTATATATTCATACGCATTTCTAACTATTTTTTTGCAACCAAGCAGATTATCTGGAACCATGCATGAATTGAGCTAAGCTGCAAAAAAAAAAAAATACTATTTCCAAAAAGAGTCAATTCAATGATGACCCTCCATGGATTCACCTATATAGGCTGCGGCTAATGTTGCAAAAATAAGAGCTTGAATACCGCTTGTAAATAATCCAAGAAACATGACCGGTATAGGGATTACTAAGGGGACTAAAGAAACAAGAACAACAACGACTAATTCATCCGCCAATATATTCCCGAAAAGTCGAAAGCTAAGCGATAATGGTTTTGTGAAATCTTCTAGGATGTTAATTGGTAAAAAGGATTGGAGTTGGTTTAATATATTTCTCGAAATAGCTCAATCCTTTTTTGCTAAGACCAGCATAAAAATATGCCGCTGACGTGAGTAAAGCTAAAGCAACAGTAGTATTTATATCATTCGTGGGCGCTGCTAATTCCCCATGGGGTAACTCTATAATTTTCCAAGGTAAAAGAGCACCCGACCAATTCGAAACAAAAATAAAAAGGAACATAGTTCCAATAAAGGGAACCCAGGGACCATATTCTTCTCCAATCTGAGTTTTGCTCAAGTCTCGAATAAACTCAAGGACATATTCAAAAAAATTCTGACCGTCGGTCGGGATGGTTTGTGGATTCCGAACAGCTATGACAACTGAACCTAGCAAGATAGTAATTACGACCCAAGAAGTGATGAGTACTTGGGCATGAATTTGGAAACCTCCTATTTGCCAATAGAAGTGTTGGCCTACTTCTACACCCGATATATCGTATAACCCCTTGAGTGTTTTAATGGAACAAGGTATAATATTCATATTGTCCTCTGATAAAAATTGAACTTCAAAAAAGGAATTCTTTTGATTCAACCATCTCTTTCTCAACTCAGCAACTTGAAGTATTAATCTTATATTTAGGATACCAAGAAAGCACATCAGATCATAATATATATCAATACCCTCTAATATATATCAATATTCCCCTTCTTTTTTCTATGCAAAAAAAATTCTATGCAAAAAAAAAGATATAGTAAAGTAAGTGATTCCATAAATTTACGCAGTTGCCCAAGAATTCACTATATATTCTTAATCAACGATTTCTTATATAGAGAGAACGGCCCTCACAAATTGAAAATACTAATTTGTTAAGAATCAATCGAATTGAAGTCATAGTGTCATCGTTGGCTGGAATCGATATATTCGCGAGATCCGGGTCACAATTTGTATCGACTAAAGAAATAGTAGGAATCCCCAAAATGGCACATTCCCGAAGAGCTATATACTCTTTTTGCTGATCAAGGACGATCACAATGTCTGGCAATCTCGTCATATATTTGATCCCGCCGAGATACCTTTGCAAAGTAGATAATTTTCTCTTCAAGATTGCCACATCTCTTTTTGGGAGATGGTGGAATTTTCCCATTTTTTCTTCTGCTCTTAAGTCTCTAAATTGAGAAAGTCTAGTTTTCGTAATCGACCAATTCGTTAACATACCACTGAACCACTTTTTATTAACATAATGACAACGAGCCCTTATTGCAGCTGATGCTACTAAATCTGTTGCTCTTTTTTTGGTACCAACAATTAAGAAACTTTTTCCCTGACTTGCTGCATCAAAAACTAAATCACAAGCTTCTGATAAAAAACGAGCCGTTCTAGCGAGATTTATAATATGAGTACCTTTACGCTTTGCCGAAATGTAAGGGGCCATTTTAGGATTCCATTTCTTAATACCATGACCAAAATGAACTCCTGCTTCTATCATCTCTTTCAAATTAATGTTCCAATATCTTCTTGTCATTTTTTCCACACTTCCTTTTTTTTAATCCTACCATTCCATTACGGAATTTAGTTCTTTTTGAAGATTAAGAAAGATCCGAAATAGCTTGAAATAAATAATAATTGTTCCGAGAGAACCTTGTACTAAGATAAGAGTTGGCCATTGATACATGGTATAAACATAACCACCTTAATGAATTAACTGACTTGTTTTACTTATTAAAATAAAAATCTTAAAAATCTAAAATTTGACCTGTTAGTGTTCTAAGTTCAAAAGTCTAGTAAAGTAAAAAATATTTTTATGGGGGTTCTTATGTCTCATAAAAATTGTTTGTTACGTCAGAATCTGAAGAAACTAATTCTGTATGGAGAAACAAAAAATCTCTCATTTCCGACGCGAATAGATTTTTTTTTTTTATTTCGAAATAAAGGTTCTTGTCTTGTGGGGAACGATGCACAAATTTTTGGAATCCGGTACCAACAGGTATAATCCCCCCCAGAACTACGTTTTCTTTCAAGCCTTTCAACCAATCAATGCGACCTCGTAGGGCAGCTTTTGCTAAAACTCGAGCAGTTTCTTGAAAACTTGCTTCAGATATGAAACTTTGGGTATTCAGGGAAGCCCTTGTTATTCCCAATAAGATTGCCCGATAATAGATCGATTCATCCAAAGCTCGTCCTGCTCGTTCCGCTCGCAATAGTCCGATTAATTCCCCAGGCGAAAAAACATTAGACATTCCATCTTCGGAAACCCGCACTTTTGATGTTACTTGGCGTATAATAATCTCTATATGTCTATTATGGATCTGTACCCCTTGGGATCGATAAACCTTTTGGATTTTATTAACCAAAGAGATACGACTTTGGGCTATGGTTAGCTCAGCTCCAATCAAGAATCCCCAAGGGACCCCAAGAATTCTTGGTATACGCTCATTCCAATCCTCAATTCTCCTTTCGAGATTCGGGGATAATGAATCAATTGAACGCGCTTCAAAGATTTGTTCCACTTTTGGAAGACCTTGCGTTATGTCACTAGATCTCGATTTTTCATATATAAACGTAACTAACCTATCTCCCTTGTAAAGGATTTCTCCATAATGACCATTAACAGTTGCTCCTGTAGTGGCCAAATAAGGTTTAGCTGCTCTTATAACAAAGGAATTCATATTTACAATGAAAATTTGACCGGATTTTTTTATGTGCGATTTAAATAGACATACATTTTCACAAATAAATTGTCCAAGGTGAATTATTGCCAATGTCTCTTCCCAAGAATCATGATGGACAAAGTGACAATTCAAAAGGAATGGATCCAACATTATGTTACTATCGAAATTAGAAATCCTTTTATTTTCATCTATTAAAGAGTATTTAAGTTCTTGAAGTACTTGGAAGGTTTGTTTTAAATTGTCAACGAACAAATATTTTTTTAACAGGATTTTATTATGCGTTAGTAAATAGTAAGATGAAGAAAAATGCGATATACTAGCTACAATAGCGCCTAAGGGCCCAAAAATTTCTCGAATAGGAATTCTAGGATTCCATTCTTTTATCGCATTGGGATGTTTTGAATTCTTGAATAAACCAATTCGAGAACAGTTGGATGCCGACAAAATCATCAAAGAGTGGTATTCTTTATTTCGATTCAACAAAGTGCCAATAGCTTCTGGATGTTGGCTAAGTGATTCAATCTTCGCCTTGGAATAAAAAGAATTGATATTGGCGCGATCTAACCTATTATGGGGAATCGGTCCTGCACTTGTCCTACCATACCTTTTTCGTGTATACGAAATAGTGGACTTGACTAACTCAATTCTTAGGAAATCGCGAATAAGATCATTTGCTCTTACCTCAACAAGGGAAGCACCAGCCTTTTCTTTTTCTTCTTGTTCCCAATTCACTACTAAGCAAGTTCTAACAAATTGACTATTTGTGTGATAAATTCTTTGAGTTAACTTGCTATTTTTCATGAGAAATAAAATTGACAAGTCGAATTTGGAGATTATTTTCTTCTTGCAAGAGATCCTGCGGGAAAAGTGTTGCTAAATTTCTTCCTTCGTCCATTTCATATGCCACTGTAGGGCGAACGGAAACAAAATACTTTTCCTTGCTCTTGAGAATTTTTTTCCGTTGAACATAGACCCAATTTTTCCTTTTTTTTGATTCCTTAGAATCTTTTTTTTGTCTTTCTGGCGGTATCAAACAGCCACCTAATATCTTATCCGCCTCTTCAGGAAAATGAATATCTCCGGAAAATATTTTGAGTTCCGTATGGCTTTTTTTTCTCTTCACTCGGACCAGTCCGCCTAGTCGACTTCTTGTATTTTTTGTGAGTTGTGTATTCACTCCAATAATACTATTGTCAAGTATCTTTAGGGATGAAGATCTCGGCAAGATATGAAGTTCTTGAAGAATGAAAAAAAACCGATCTACTTCTTTTTGGTATTTTAGACTAAATTCTTTTGTTCCTCGATGCTCAATCAAACCCTCTTTTTTTAAGATGGAATCTTCCTCTGGGCTCTCGTATTCGTCCTCTGAATCTTCTTCTGAGTCTTCTCTAAAGTACCATATTTTTCCTCTGCGCTTTCCCCGGGGCTGCCATATTCGTCTTCTGAGTCTTCCTCTAGAGTTCCATATTCGTCCTCTTGGGTCCTATATTTGCTCTCTGGGCTCCCATATTCCTCTTCTGAGTCTTTCTCTAAAGTCCTATATTCGTTCTCTGGGTTCCCATATTCGTTTTCTGGCTCCCATATTCGTCTTCTAGGGTTTCATATTCGTATTCGTCTTCTAGGATTCCATATTTAGATTCTTCTAGGGTTTCATATTCATATTCGTCCTCTCGGGTCCTGTATTCGTCTTCTAGGGTCTCATATTCCTCTTCTGAGTCTTCCGCTCGAGTCCTATATTCTTCTTCTAGGGTCCTATATCTAAATTTAACAATTCCTGAACCCTTTTTATCTTTTCTGTATCGGGGATCGTCAAAATAAGCAAAAATAGTATTTCTACGTAAAACACCCATAAGGGGGATTTCAATCGAAATCCCAAAACAGGATATTAGTTCTTTCTCTTGTTCTTGATGATATTGTAATGGAATGACGAACCTATTTCTTCGCTTTTTCGCCAACAAATCTGAATTATCTTGAAAAATAGAAGGATAGATAAAATTCCAATGGCCATTGGACATGATTCGATCCGACGTTGAATAATCAAGAATTTCCCTATCTTTTTTACCATAAGTATTCATTTGATCTTGATCCTTGTGGAGTGAAAAAGACGCTATACTGGATCTGCACATACTTACTGACAATATCCATAAATGGCTTGTTTTTGGTAATCGGCGAAGATTACCATATTGATATTCGGGCGCATGGTAAACATCAGTACTCCAGTGCATTTCGCCGTCTGATTCAGAATAAATATGCTTTTGTACCCTTTCTTTAAAATGTAAAGTGGACGTTCCGGCACGAATCTCCGCAATTACTTGTTCGGATTTTACATATTGATCATTTTGCACTAGAATCAAGCTTTTTGAGGGAATATTCACACTATATAGAATATCTTGACTCTGAATAGTTACATGCAAGTCTATATAACATAGAAAAGCAGGCTGCCCATGACGGGTACGTGTGGGGTGAACCAAATTCTCATTGAATTTTATTTTTCCATTCGAAGGGGATCGTACAAGGTCGGCAGTACCCCCTGTGAATACTCCGCCAGTATGAAAAGTTCTTAATGTTAGTTGAGTCCCTGGCTCCCCAATTGATTGACCTGCAATAATACCTACGGCTTCTCCCAATTCGACCAGATCACTATGAGTAGGACTCCGGCCATAGCATAATTGACAGATCCAAGAAGTGCTTCGGCAAGTAAAGGGGGTTCTAATATATATTGGTTGTGCTCGAAATGGTTGTGCTCGAAAGGCAGTTATGAATCGATTGACTAATCCAATTCCAATATCTTGATTTCGCGCGGCAATGCATCGTGAACCGATATATATATCGTCTGCTAATACACGACCAATTAGTGTTTGGACAAAAAGTTTTTCCGTCATCCCATTTTGAGGACTTACAGAAATACCTCGGATAGTACCACAATCTCTTCTACGCACAATAATATGTTGAACTACTTCAACAAGTCTACGTGTAAGATATCCAGCATCTGCTGTTCGCACAGCAGTATCTACAACCCCTTTGCGGGCTCCATAGCAGGAAATTATATATTCTGTCAAAGAAAGTCCCTCGCGTAAATTGCTTTGAATAGGTAAATCAATCATTTGTCCTTGAGGGTCCGACATTAATCCTCTCATACCTACTAATTGGTGTACTTGAGATGCATTTCCTCTGGCTCCTGAAAAAGACATTAGATAGACTGGATTAGAAGGATCCGTTATCCGAAAATTTGAATTCATTTCTTGTTTCAAATATTCACTTGTCGCATACCATATCTCAACAGATTGGCGTAATTTTTCTACCGCGTGTACAGCCCCATAATAATAGTGTTTCTCCAAAAGAAAACTCTGTTGTTCCGCGTCTTGGACTAACCATCCCTTAGAGGGTATTGTTAAAAGATCCTCGATTCCTAACGAAATCGATGTAGTAGTGGCTTGATGGAAGCCCAGAGTCTTTAGTTGATCCAGTATATGGGATGTATATCCCATTCCAAAATGATCTATTAATCTGCTAATAAGTCGTTTCATACCAGTTCCGTCTATCTCTTTATTATGAAAGACCAGATTGGCCCGTTCCGCCATACATAAGTACCCCCTTTTCGGCTGAGTAGGATTCGACAATTGCTGAGTAGGATTCGACAATGGGCCTGAGTCAGTGATTCGAAAATTTAATTAACTTAATTGCCTCAATCTCAATCTGGATTCGCGTGGCAAATAATGATGATACTAGGGAAATCGGAATGCCCCCCGAAAGGGGAGGGGCATCGCCGAATCTAACTTTCTTGTTTAGGTAGTGTATGAATAGGCCTGACTAAATCCTTGTATGGCTTCCTCTATTTCTCTATAAAAAGAAATATGACCAAGAGTGGTTCGAATGTATATCGAACGAATTTCTTTTTTTCTATTTCCCATTATTAGATAGTGGGCATAAATCTCATGATAAGTCCCCAAAGATTCATATTGAACTTCAATCGGAACTTCTCTTGACCCAATGACGCGTTGATCCAGGTTCCATCGTAGCCACAAGGGACTATCTAAACTGATTAGTTTTTGTCTATAAGCTCCCAGTGCATCATAAGAACTAGAAAAATGGGGTTCTTTATCTTTCCTATATTTAAAATTATTATTATTATTGTAATTTACTTTTAGATTTGGGTAGTTTCTGCAACTATTATATCTATTTGCACAAATACCTCGACGCTTTCCAATCGTTAATACATAAAGCCCGATAAGCATGTCTTGGGTTGGTACGCAAATAGGATCCCCAATAGCGGGAGATAAGAGATTCATATGAGAAAACATAAGTAAACGGGCTTCTGCCTGAGCTTCCAAGGATAAAGGTAGATGAACAGCCATTTGATCTCCATCAAAGTCCGCATTGAAACCCTTACACACTAATGGGTGTAAAGAAATAGTACGCCCCTCTACTAAAGTGGGTTGAAAGGCCTGTATGCCTAATCTATGCAGGGTAGGTGCTCTATTTAACAGTACAGGATGTCCCCGCATAACTTCTTGAAGTATTTCCCATACAATGGGTTCTTTTTCCCAAATTTTCCTTTTAGCAATCCTTACATTAGAAGTGGCGCGTTTCGTGATTAAATCGCGAATTACAAATAGCTGAAAAAGCTTTATTGCTATCTCTAGAGGTAATCCACATTGATGTAATGAAAGCGAAGGACCCACAACAATGACAGAACGCCCCGAGTAATCGACCCGTTTCCCAAGCAGAGTCTCGCGAAACCTTCCCTCTTTACCTTCAATTACATCTGAAAGTGATTTGTATACTTTATTGTGACCATCCCTCGTCGGTTGCCCGCGGGACCCACTATCAAGAAGTGTATCCACGGCTTCTTGTACCAATTTTTCCTGGCACATTACTAAATCTGCTGGCGCTAATTCACTTCTTTTTAATAGATAGGCAAGATTGTTGTTCCGACGGATAACTCTCTTATAAAGTTCATTAATGTCTGAAGTCACTACTTTATCTCCAGACCTATAAACAATAGGTCTCAATTCGGGAGGAAGAACCGGTAATAAGCACAAAACCATCCATTCTGGTTCTACATTTGTTTGAATAAAATGTTTCGCCAATTGCATGCGTCTAATCAAAAAAACTTTTCTTATTCGTCTTTTTCTATCTTCCCACTCATCTCCACTATACCCCTCGTCTTCTAATTCCTTCCATTCGACCAAAGAATTCTCTATAATAATTCGCAAATCCAAATCTGCTAATTGTTCTCTAATAGCACCTGCTCCTGTCGCAATTTCCCGATTTCGAAATGTTGCAAAGCCTGGGGTAGAAAAAAAGGGAGAAATGCTGTGGTTACAGGATGCAATTTCCTCTTCGAATAAACCTCGTAATCGTAAAAAAGTGGGTTTTTTAGTGCTGGGCCTAGCAAAAGAGAAATCGCCGTATACTAGGCCCTCCAACTTCTTAAGAGGTTTATCTAAAAGATTCGCGATATAACTAGGAAGACCTTTCAAATACCACACATGAGTCACGGGACATGCGAGTTTGATGTATCCCATTTGATATCTTCGTATCCGAGAATCCACAAATTCGACCCCGCATTTTTGGCAAAATCTTTCGTCTTCGTTTTCAGCTCCGCTCGCTCGAGAATTGCCACAAGCGCAAATCCCGCTTTTTATGGGTCCAAAGATTCTTTCGCAAAACAATCCATCTTTTTCTGGTTTATCGGTTTTATAATGAAAAGTAGAGGGCCTTGTGACTTCGCCAACGACTTCTCCATTAGGTAGGTTTTTGTTAGCCCAAGCCTTTATTTGTTGAGGGGAAACGAGTCCAATTTGAAGTTGTTGATGTTTATATTGGTCAATCATAAAATAGAAATAAGAAAAGAATTTATATTTATTCCGATCAAACTTCCTCCCTATTAACCTGGAAGTTCTTTTCAGATACAAGGAAATGATTCAGTTCTAGAGCCAAAGATCGTAGTTCTCGAACGAGCACTCGAAAAGATTCTGGAGGATCCTCATGATTAGGTATTCTTTTTCCCCAGATCGTAGCATTAAGTATTTCTTGGCGAGCTATAAGATGGTCAGATTTATAAGTAAGTATCTCTTGTAAAATATGAGCAACACCAAATCCTTCTAAAGCCCAAACTTCCATTTCTCCTACTCGTTGTCCCCCTTGCTTGGCTCTTCCTCTAACCGGTTGTTGTGTAACAAGTGAGTAGGGCCCAGTAGAACGCCCATGAATTTTCTCATCAACTTGATGACTTAATTTTAAGATATAGGACTTCCCTATTAGAACAGGTTGCTCAAAGGGGTCGCCTGTTCTTCCATCAAATATTCTGCTTTTTCCCGGGTACTCGGGTTCAAATACCCATGGATTTTTTGTTTCTTTACTGGCTTCATATAATTCTGAAAACACAAGTTTTCTTGAAGCCTCTTGCTCATATCTCTCATCAAAGGGTGCTATTCTATAATGTTTCTTTAGCAGATCCCCCGCTAATCCGAGCGAGCTTTCAAATATTTGTCCCACATTCATTCGGGAGGGTACTCCTAAGGGATTGAAGACCATATCAACGGGTGTTCCATCTTGCAAATAGGGCATATCTTGCCTAGGCAAAATTTTGGAAATGATCCCTTTATTCCCATGTCTTCCGGCTACTTTATCCCCAACTTTGATTTCACGTTTCTGTAAAATATATACACGAACCATTATGTCGAGCGGGTCCCTTTGGATCCATTTCACATCGATAACGCGCCCTCTTCCACCTATAGGTAATTTCAGAGAAGTTTCTTTTGAAGTGGAAACCTCAAGGCCAAATATGGCCCGTAATAATCCAGCTTCCGCGATATAAGATGATTCGCTCGCTATCTGAGGCGTTAATTTACCTACTAAAATATCACCAGTTTCTACCCAGGATCCCAACCTAACAACTCCATTTCTGTCCAAATTGCGGAGTAAATGTTCTTCTAGATGTGGTATTTCTTTAGTGATTTTTTCAGCGGAGCCCTGGCTTGTCGTATCCGTCTGAATTTCATATTTCCGGATGTGAAAAGAGGTATAAATATCTTCATATACCAAACGTTCGCTAATTAGTACTGCGTCTTCAAAATTGTAACCTTCCCATGGCATATAAGCTACTAATACGTTTTTTCCTAAAGCAAGTTCGCCCCCAATTGTAGCAGCTCCTTCTGCTAAAATTTGTCCTTTTTTAATGGATTTACCCCGTGGAACCCGGGGTTTTTGGTGCATACAAGTATTTTTGTTAGAGCGACGGTGGTTAACTAAAGGAATACTTATAGTCTTCCCACTACTTGATAAAAGTATCTTATGACTATCAGTAGAAATGATCTTTCCCTCGCGTTCGGCTATAATGGAAACCCTCGAATCTAGAGCTGTTTGGCGTTCCAATCCAGTTCCAACAATGCATTTCTCGGACCGAGAAAGCGGAACTGCTTGGCGCTGCATATTAGAACTCATTAAAGCCCGATTCGCATCATTGTGCTCAATAAAAGGAATGAGAGAACCCCCAATAGAAAAATATTGGAAAGGAAAAATACTTCTAACATGAATCTGTTCCCATGCAATAGTCAAGAATTCTTGACGGTATCTAGCCGGAACAACCTGTTCTTCCTGAATACCTTGATTCAAGGACAAAGAATTTCCTGCTGCTATCATATAATATTCATCTCTATTTGGTGATAGATAAACCACCTGTCTCTCTTTTTTTTCTTTTGCTTTCTCAGCAGATATTTCATAAAACGGACTCTCTATGGATCCCCACAAGTGATCAATTCTCGCATGAATTGTTAAGGATCCAGTAAGTCCAACATTGATTCCTTCAGACGTGTCAATTGGACAAATACGCCCATAGTGACTCGGATGAATATCTCGGCTCCGAAAACTTGCGGTTCTCCCCGTCAACCCTCCAGGACCTAAACAACTCACTTTTCGCCCATGAACAGTTTGTGTCAATGGATTCGTTTGATCAAAAACTTGAGATAACGGGTATGTGCCAAAAAAGGTCTCATAAGTAGTTATTAATAAAATTGAAGTTGAAGTTGGAGTTACCAAAGTTTGGGGAGTCGGTTTCGATTGACGTATGAATACTCTACGAATAGTTTTTTGAACTGCATGTTGTAAACGACCAAGAGCCAATCCGAATTGATCTTGTAACAGATCCGCAACCGAACGAATACGTTTATTTTTCAAGTGATTCATATCGTCATCGTCAAGTATACCCGTTCCAAATTTCATTCCAATCAAATGATCCGTAGCGGCCAATACATCTCGTGGTAACAAGAATGTATTGTTCTGAGGAATATCAAGATTAAGTCTCCGATTCATATTTCGTCGACCAATCCTTCCTAATTCACATTTTTGTTGAAAAAATTTCTTTTGTAATTCCTCGCATAAGGACTCCGAAAATACCAGGTCCCCACCTACACAAGCAAATTGTTGATAAAACTCCAAAATAGCTTTTTCTTTTGACTCAATCCTCTTCTTCTCTTTAGCATTCGGGAAAGACAAGAAAATTTCAGGGTAGGAAACATTATCCAGAATTTCTCTTAGATTCGAACCCATAGCTGATGATAGAACTAGAATAGATATCTTTTGTTTTCTACTCACGCGAGCCCATATCCTTTCTTTTTTATCAATTGCTAATTCCGATCTCCCCCCCCAATCTGATATTATAGTGCCAGTGTAGATAGAAATTCCCTTATGATCTAATTCCGAGCGGTAGTAAATACCAGGACTTAGCAATATTTGATTGATCACAATTCGGTATATTCCATTTATAATAAAGGTTCCTAAGGAATTCATTATAGGAATGTTTCCGATAGAAATGGTTTGCTTTTGCACATCGAAACCAAAAATTAATCTCGCAGATACATATAATTCGGAAGAATAGCGTGAGTGATTCATACACAGCATCTCTTTCTTTTATCGAGGGTTCTAGCAGTTGATATCCTTTCGCAAATAATTGAAATGCAATTTCGTGATCTGGATCTTTAATTGTTGGAAACTTGTCAAGTTCTTCTGCCAAGGCTTGATTAATGAACCTACAAAATCCCTCGAATTGGATCTGACTAAATCCGGGTATTGTGGACATTCCCTCGTTTCCATTCCGGAGCATCTTAATCTTAAGTTTCCTGTTTATCAAAGAAAAATTCCATTATCAGCTCACTCTTCATCAATCCCTATGGATCGATCTAGCAATCATGGAATCTATATTCTGTTTACTGAATCACATGAAATTCTAGGGAACTCCACATACGTATTTCATATATGTATTTCATACATATGAATAGAGACCATTTGGACGAAAGTTCGAGTTTGCCAGGGGTACAAATGAAATGAAAATGAATTGATAAAACATTCCTACAAAAAAAATTCTGCCACTTATACTTTATGTTATGATATTCTAATCAGATTGGATGGCAAAGATTTCTCATTTTATCTCCTTTCTATGAATGTAATAAAGCCGTAATATAATATACTAGAAAGTTTGACTTTACTTCGATTTAGAATAGCGTGCTTACTTTAATTTCTCAAAATAATTTGAGGGTTCTTTTTTATTTCGGATCGGAGTAGTATAATTGCTAGAAAATTCAGTATTTCATTGTGGAATTCTAAAATAAAGTAAGTCCCTTTTTTAAGTACATGCCAATCTAGTTATCCACCTCTCCCCATATCCATGCTTTTCTTTTATCGTAATTTCACTTGGGTACGCCAAGATAGTCAGGTTATACTCTATATCAGAGCAAATTTCCTTTTTTTATTCAAGATATTTAATTTAATACTTTGAAAAATTAAAGCATGATTCCCCATAGAGATATGTACATAAAGGGGATCTTTGGATAATAATGCTGTTCGGACCTAAAGTTTACCTATACACGGATTAAGCATAAAGCCATAATATTTTATTATGCCATTGAAGGGGGGGGAGATAATACCGATTTAAGAGTAGTTCACTACTGCAATAAAAAAAAGAGAATTCTAGTTAACGGTTCCAATTTATTCTGAATTTTGCAGCCTGTGAATAGAAATCCACTTTTTCTTCTTTTTCATCTCAATAGAAAGAAATGGGAAGTTTTATTGTGTTAACAATGTATGTTTTAAGATAGAATCTATCGAGGAGAATAATAGAAACTGGATCAAAAAAAGCAGGAATAGATTTTTTGAAAAAGATTGGAAAAAAGTAAGTAGAATTATATTCAAAATAAAAGGGGCTTTTCGTAAGAAAACGTGGATGAATACTTGCTGTTTTCTAGATTTTTGATCGGATTTTTTGGCGGCATGGCCAAGCGGTAAGGCAGGGGACTGCAAATCCTTTATCCCCAGTTCAAATCTGGGTGCCGCCTGATCAATAAAATACTTAGGTTTTTTTTATAGTGCTGATCGAATTCGATAAATTTTTACTTCGCATAAGTTCGGGCAAGAGAGTAACTGGGCCTGCCGATACTGGGTTTAGAGAAACCATACCATAGTTCTATCCTCAAACTAGGGTTAGGGTTTGTTTTGACGGTAGTGGCCAAAATGGTTATCAATAGGGGTGAGGTAGTGTTTCCTTATTCTTTTATTATATGAATTTGAATTGGTTCTTAATTGAGATTCGATTTGATAATTTTAAAATACGAGGATAAGATGTCAGAAATCTTGGTATCCAAAGAAAGGTCCCTAAGGGGCATTCTTTTTTTTTTTCAATCTAAGATTCAAGAAGGGACTCCACGAAAGAATATCAAGACTTACTAATTATTATACATTTTTTTATCGTACATCTTATGTTACCTACATACACTAAAGTAAGGACTACTTAATTCTAACGAGAATCAGATTAAATAGGTCGATCAAAAATCAATTTAGGAGTTGTATTATGGATAAAATCTCTTCATTCTTTCATAGAATGATACAAAGCAAGGCTGCAGGGTTTAGGTCAAAAATAAACATTAGGTAAGGTAGGTATCCAATAAATATTTATCTATCGATAATTTTATGGTATATTCGGGCGTCCTTTGCTTAAAAAAAAAAAAAAGAGTAACAAAAGGAATAAAAAATCTTCCTATTCCCGCTTCTTCTATTCAGGACATCATTCCCGTACTCTTTCTTTTTTAAGGAAAAAAGGGCTATAGTATCTCGTATTTTTAATGCTCTCTAATTCTACCAGAATTCCTATAAGAATTTGTTAGGAGTAAATTCCTTGAACTGATTGATCCATGGCCTTAGGGCGGAATCCCTTTTTGACTCTGTACCCTTGATTCCACTATGATTATTGATCAATAGTAGAATAATCCCTTCATAGAAATAGGAGACATAATTTAGATGGATATAGTAAGTCTCGCTTGGGCTGCTTTAATGGTAGTCTTTACATTTTCTCTTTCACTAGTAGTATGGGGAAGGAGTGGACTCTAGGGATACTACTAATTGATTAAGTAATCAAATTGTTGTATCAATTCTTTTCTTTAATGGATCATTTTGCATTAATCATTTTGTCAAACGTTATTCTTTAATCTTTTTCTTTAGTTTTGTTTCACTCCTGTAAGAAACTCTTGTATTGTAAGTTGTAATGTAAGAAAGAGCCATTATACCAATTCAGAATTTCTACTAGAAATGACGAATGGTTAAAAAAAGTTCTATACATAAGAAAATTAGACTTTCTTCCACGGAACTATTCACGGCATATCACACATTTTCCATTTCCTTTTACTTTTTACTATAGTCTATTCTTCATATTATTTTTCTTTCCTTCCATGGATTCTTTGGTCAAGAATTGTCTTAGATTTTTTTATTTTGACCTGATTGAAATTAAGTGGATGCAATGAAAAAAGAAATTGAATTAGACTACTTAACTATTTCAATCTACTAATCTATTCTATGTAGATTCAAAGATAATATAATAGAAAGAATCTAAAGTGTCGTAGAAAAAACTATATGTAGTTCTTTCTACCACACTTTAAGATTCCAACCAGATCCTTTCATTTAAGACTTGGATTTTTTTTATTTAATCCCTTTTTAATTTCTTCAATGATTAATTGGAATTCCAATTAATTATTTTGGCTGACTGTTTTTACATAAATAATAAGTAAAAAAGAAGTAGGAACTAGAATGAACAGTGCAGTAGCAATAAATGCGAGAATATTGACTTCCATAACCTCTTTATTTTTTATTTTCACAATAACTCGGGATGTAATCCCATGGAGAGGAAAAAGGGGTATCTTGTAAATTCAAGGGTAGGGCTTGCATTCTGATAATACTGAATCAATTCAATATTATGAATATCGGATCTATCAAATCAATTCATGGATGAGAGTTATATTTCACGGATGAGAGTTATATAGTATAACATAGGAAGATCCTCTATCCACACTAAGACCAAAATGGGTTTTTTGATTGGATTAGGAATTCCCTCTTTTTTAATCCTTTTCTACTTTTTCTTTTCTATATCTCTAACCCACGAGCTTTCTTAATCTTATACTTTCTTAATCTTATACAATTTCCCTTCCTTTTTCTTATAGTTATACATACAATTATGTATGTATTATATGACCAACTTTCACTTTCTATGGGTCACATAGACATCCAAATAAGCAGTAGAAGTGAGATGGGGAAAAGAGGTCTGAAATAAAAAGGGAATACGATTTATGTATGGATTCCGGTAAAATACCGGTACTCTATTCCATAAGAGTGGAATAGGAAATTAAGATGAGGATGGTATCATCATAAAGAAAGATAGAGTAATATAATATCCTAAATTCTACTAATCCACATATCGTATGTGTGTCTTTCTTTATCGATTGGGAGTAGTGAAAAAAAAATTCCTATATGCCCTCCCTCCCTCTTTAATGAGAGATGCAAAATAAAAAAGTGAAGTAAGGGTGCCCTGTGGGTATTTGATCTTGCTCCCTGCCCCTTTTTTTCATGGAAAAAGGAAATATCAATTTCTCCATTCATTGAACCCTAGTTCGGGACTGACGGGGCTCGAACCCGCAGCTTCCGCCTTGACAGGGCGGTGCTCTGACCAATTGAACTACAATCCCCGCGGGGTGTATGGCATACCCATTCTTAAATAGAACCATAAGAAGATTCGATTCGTCTTTCGTACTCTAAGAAATAGACGAATCATATACTACATACCCACATATTATATTATACGTGGGTATAGTGAGAGTGACATAACTAGTATGTCGTGATTTTTTATCACTAAAAATGGATAATAATCCAGCCTTCAATAAGAAAAACTCTTTTGTTTGTAAGAAAGGAATGAGAGAGATATGGATTAGAAAAAAAAATTTCCCTTTTTTCTTTATCTTTTATTTCTATAGATCAGACATTTTATTTTATGGAAGAAAAACAAAAGGATTTAGTTCATACTCACGAAGCCCTAGATTTTTGGTTTGGGCCGAGCTGGATTTGAACCAGCGTAGACATTGTCAACGAATTTACAGTCCGTCCCCATTAACCACTCGGGCATCGACCCAGGAAGAATTTATTCTAGGGTTTTTGCTAATCTATGATTAACCTCCTTTCATAATACTCCCTACCCCCAGGGGAAGTCGAATCCCCGCTGCCTCCTTGAAAGAGAGATGTCCTGAACCACTAGACGATAGGGGCATCACTAGACGATAGGGCCATATACAACCGCTCGTGATTATACTATAATCATAGTATGAGCAGTTTTTTGGAATTGTCAATATACTCGAAAAGTATAAATAGATCCAAAGCAAAGAGTTTTTCCAACTTTTCTGTTATGTTTTCATCTAGGATTTTTTTTAGTTGATCGTTATAGATTAATTCTCCGTGCTTCATTTAGTGTTCATACCAAAAATGCATCCATCCCGCACTAAGTCATAAAATTCTCTAAAAATATAGAGAAAGTTTCAAAAACAAAGAAAAAAAGTGAATCAATTTAGTAGAAAAGTACTCTATCAGATTCGAACCAACGACTTACGTCTTAGCACGAGATTACTCTACCACTAATTTAAAAAGCCCTTTATCGGATTTGAACCGATGACTTATGCCTTACCATGGCATTACTCTACCACTGAGTTAAAAGGGCTTTTTATTTAATTCAAAAATTAGCCACTTGGATTTCCCATTATGGGTCTACTGCATAATGTACATATTATATATATAATATATAGAGATAGAGAGAGAGACATTATGTAGAGATTGTATATGTATATATCGATATCTTGAGAGCTCAAAATAAAATTAATAAAAAAAAACATACCCTACATAACATATCCAACTCTTCTTGGTTCAGGGTTTTCCGTTTCCGAAGACTAGTAAAATAGGCGGATTCTGGAACCCCAAGGATTCAACGGTATATGGATATGGAAAATATAAGATTTCCGATCCTAGCGGGAAAAGGCGGGGAACAGATACCCAATAGGATATAGGATCCTTGGGAGGAACTTTTGGTAATGGCCTTGATCCTCTATGCTATTTTTTATGTGTTCTTAGTTCTATTGAACTTTTTGCATTCTTTTAAACAAGAATCTAATAAACTAGAATTGAGTCAGTGGAAAAAAGGAGAGAGAGGAAAGTGTTAAATGGAGAGAGTCGACTAATCAGAGACTTTTAGGATCTTCTTTACATCAGGTAAATCTGTCGGCCCTGTCCGTTTTTTTCTTTAAGTTACGACTCTTTGCTGCTTACTTCTATCAAGCCATAGGGAAAGTCTATGATGAATTTGGAAAACTCATCTCACTCTTACTCTATGGCTCGGACTTAATGGGGGAAGAAAACATCTTCCATAATTTCTTTTTTGTTCAATTCTGGACAAAAAAGAAAAGGAAAAAAGGAATTTATAGGGACAGTGTTACCCCCTATATCCCCTAGTTTATATTGTAGGAATAATAAAACAATTTAGCAGTCTGACACACTTACGTCCTTGCAAAGTAAATAATTATTATTGTAGTCGTAACCGTAGAATAGGATCCTAATCAAAATAAATACATTTGGTTCAGGCGCTATTAGCATGGTAAGAAAAGATTTTTTTTACAGACCAGAGGGGCTATCTAAATCCTAAAGTAAAGGCGAGCGATCGAAGTAGAAGTACCAACGGCTCAGTGTCATGAACCTTCTCCATCTGATTCAATAAGGGGGAATTAGCCTTCTTGTCAAATGGCTATCCTTGACAAAGGGTACCATTTATACCATAATCTACAATGTAGCGGGTATAGTTTAGTGGTAAAAGTGTGATTCGTTCTATTAATAACTGAATTTGAAATGATATACTTAAGGCATCCTTAAGTTTTTTATTTTTATATTCCGATGAAAACTTTAGTTCTTATAAAGGATTAAATCCTTTTCCTCTCAATAGCATATTGAGGAAGAATATACATTCTGGCGATTTGTATCCAAAGACTAATTTAAATTGCATCCAAAATAAAAATAGGATTATGAGTACAGAGTCGCGAAGCATAATTTTGCATTGGATTAAGTATTCCAATTTTGAAAATATGAGTAAAGGATCTATGGATGAAGATACAAAAAAGTTGATTTCCAATCGTAACTAAATCTTCTTAAAATAAGGAATAAGGAAGCCAAATAGCTAAAAAACGATAGTTTTGGTTTACTAGAACCATCCGCATATTGTTTCAGCTCGGTGGAAACCCAATTCTTTTCCTCAGGATCTCTTGAATGAAATTAGGGAACGAAGTAAGTAGATTAGATGAATTTAGATAGAATTTCTATCTCCTACTCTATAAGGATCATCTAGAAAGCGGAGAGCTTTGGTTCCATTCAAATAGAAAAGCTGACATAGATGTTAAGTGGTGAGAATATCCATAAAGGAGCCGAATGAAATCAAAATTTCATGTTCGGTTTTGAATTAGAGACGTTAAAAATAATCAACCAACGTCGACTATAACCCCTAGCCTTCCAAGCTAACGATGCGGGTTCGATTCCCGCTACCCGCTCCATTCTGTATAAAAGGAGTATTCTATTTGTCTAGACATGTTAGAGGCTTGTATTCAAGCCTTTTTTGTCCACCAGTTTCTGGTACTCCAGAGCGGAGTAGAGCAGTTTGGTAGCTCACGAGGCTCATAACCTTGAGGTCACGGGTTCGATTCCCGTCTCCGCACTTAGCAGTCTGTATAAAAGGACTATTCTATTTCTCTAGATATGTATGGTAGAGGGGCGTATCCAACCCTTTTTTATTCATTAGTTCCCGGCCCTAGAGGGCAAAATTGAGCAGTTTGCGAAGTCACTTGCCTTCAAAAAAAGAAGGCGCAAGGCCTCTCCCTACCCTGCAGAAAATAAAAATGAAACGAAAGGGACAGTCTACCTCTCCCTTCCCTTTAAAAAAAGTTTGCCCGTTGTTTGTCTCAGTTAATACCCAATTTTTGGAGCTCTGTTGGCGAGTTCTATTTCTGCCTCTGGAGCGCCCTCTTTTTTTGAGTGGGATGCAAAGGAAGGGTAAGATAGTAAGGGATACGGCACTAGACTAACACCTAATTAATACTTAATTTAATATAAGTAGTTAAACAGTTAACTAGACTAAACTTTTTATCATAGTACTTTGATAAATTAAGCGGGCGAGCGGCGGGAATCGAACCCGTATCTTCTCCTTGGCAAGGAGATATTTTACCATTGAACTACGCTCGCTACGGTATATATTTTATAGCGTATATCCGCCTGGGTCGACCTTCTATGTCTGGGTCGACCGTTTCATTTCATTTTCTATTATATTAGAGTTTTCCTTTTTTTATTATCTGTCAATGAATATTCTAATGGGAATGGAATTTCATAATACTGAAAGAGAAGAGCTAGCAATTCGGAACGCAAATTGCGTTTTAATACGTCTCACTATTCTAATTTTTTAGAAGAAATGGCCTTTATTATTTCTTTTTTATGGGGTTAATAAATATTAACCAAATTTCATTTAAGAAATGAGAGAATTCAGAATAGCTACGAGAAAGACTAGTCCAATCCATAATGATGTACCGGAAAATACAACATTTTTATTATTTGACCAACCATCAGGAGAAGCAAATACAAGGGGTACACTAATTACTAAGACTGAGGAAGTCGCAATTAATGCAAAAACAGCTAATTGGAAAGCAATAGTCATATTTCTAATCCTCCAAGCTACCATCAAATAAAGTTGACTACATATTTGATCCCTCACTTAAACCAAAATTGTAAAAAAATACAAGAAGTAGGAGGGGTTTAATCATGAATCCATTGATTCTTCTCTTTAATTCAAATTTATTACTTAAACCGCTTTTTTATTTGGATATGGGGGTGAGAAGAGATTATTTACTCTTTATTTCACAAGCGGGTATAGCGGATCCTGTATCCGTGTATACAGTATACAGAGATATATCGAAAAGGAACTTGTATCTGATATCTTTCTAGAGGCTAATAAATCTTTTTATTTTTTATATGGCTATGTTCTATTTGTAGGAGTAAAATAAGGATTAGGCTGTGGAGAGATGGCTGAGTGGTTGATAGCTCCGGTCTTGAAAACCGGTATAGTTCTAGGAACTATCGAGGGTTCGAATCCCTCTCTCTCCTTTTGCTTATTGAATACGTTTGTTTCTTTCATTTTTATTTATTTTTTTTTTCTGTCCCTTATCTTTCTTTCATAAAAAGGAATGAATGGCTCGGCTAGATGGAATAACCGAGCCAGAACAGAAAAAAAGTAGAACAGGTATAAATAAGAAAATCTTAGTTAAGAGGGTTCATGTAAAGAACAGGTTCCAAATCACGATCGATTCCCTTTTCAAAACCTGCTGCAGCAGCTCGGGCTCTTCCTGCATGCCATAAATGGCCCACAAAAAAGAAGAATCCTAGAACAAAATGAGAAGTTGATAACCAACTTCTAGGAGAGACATAATTAACTGCATTGATCTCGGTAGCTACGCCACCCACGGAATTTAAAGAGCCTAAAGGAGCGTGGGTCATATATTCTGCTGAGCGTCGTTCTTGCCAAGGTTGTATGTCTTTTTTCAACCTACTCAAGTCCAAACCGTTGGGGCCCCTTAGAGGTTCTAACCATGGAGCACGAAGGTCCCAAAAACGCATAGTTTCCCCTCCAAAGATAACCTCCCCAGTTGGGGAACGCATTAGATATTTACCTAAACCTGTGGGTCCTTGAGCGGATCCCACATTAGCTCCAAGACGCTGGTCTCTAACTAGAAAAGTAAATGCTTGAGCTTGAGAAGCTTCTGGCCCGGTGGGTCCATAAAACTCACTCGGATAAGCTGTATTATTGAACCATACAAAACAACAAGCGATAAAACCAAAGACAGATAAAGCAGCTAAACTATAAGACAAGTAAGCTTCTCCAGACCATACAAATGCACGGCGAGCCCATGCGAAGGGTTTGGTTAAAATATGCCAAATTCCGCCAAATACACAAATAAAACCCAACCATACATGCCCACCAATTATATCTTCTAAATCATCTACACTAACAATCCACCCTTCTCCACCAAAAGGAGATTTTAGTAAATAACCAAATATAACACTGGGACTAAGGGTCAAATTGGTAATTTTTCTTACATCTCCCCCCCCAGGGGCCCAGGTATCATATACACCGCCAAAATAAAGAGCCTTGAGTACTAGAAGAAAAGCACCTAGACCTAACAAAATTAAGTGAATACCCAAAATTGTAGTCATTTTATTTCTATCTTTCCAGACATAACCAAAGAATGGAAAAGATTCCTCAAGAGTCTCGGGTCCCAGAAGCGCGTGATAAATGCCACCGAAGCCTAAGACTGCGGAGGAAATTAGGTGAAGTACGCCAGATACAAAGTACGGAAAAGTATCTAGAACTTCCCCCCCTGGCCCTACTCCCCAACCTAGAGTAGCTAAGTGTGGAAGTAAAATCAACCCTTGTTCATACATGGGCTTTTCTGGTACGAAATGGGCCACTTCAAATAGGTTCATTGCTCCGGCCCAGAATACGATTAATCCGGCATGAGCTACATGAGCTCCAAGCAGTTTACCGGACAAATTGATAAGTCTGGCATTCCCAGCCCACCAAGCAAAGCCGGTGGTTTCTTGGTCACGACCAGCTAAAACGAAAGTTCCATTAAAGAGCGTTTCCACGTGGTAGAACCTCCTCAGGGAATATAAGATTTTCATGAGGCTGATCCTGAGCTGCCATCCACGCACGAATACCCTCGTTTAAAAGAATATTTTTGGTGTAGAAAGTCTCAAATTCAGGATCTTCCGCTGCACGGATTTCCTGGGAAACAAAGTCATAGGCACGTAAGTTCAGAGCCAAGCCAACTACGCCAATAGCACTCATCCATAAACCGGTGACGGGTACAAATAGCATAAAGAAATGTAACCAACGTTTATTGGAAAAAGCAACACCAAAGATTTGGGACCAAAAGCGGTTAGCAGTGACCATTGAATAAGTTTCTTCAGCTTGAGTTGGGTTAAAAGCACGGAAGGTATTTGCACCATCACCGTCCTCAAATAGAGTGTTTTCTACGGTCGCTCCATGAATAGCGCATAGCAGAGCCGCACCTAATACTCCGGCAACTCCCATCATATGAAATGGGTTCAACGTCCAATTATGAAATCCTTGGAAGAAAAGGATGAATCGAAATATCGCTGCTACGCCAAAACTCGGCGCAAAGAACCAACCAGATTGCCCCAGTGGATAAATAAGGAATACAGAAACAAAAACAGCAATTGGACCAGAGAATGAGATTGCATTATAAGGCCGCAATTGAACAGACCGAGCAAGTTCAAATTGGCGTAACATGAAACCTATTAGTGCAAAAGCCCCGTGGAGAGCTACAAAAGTCCATAGACCGCCTAATTGACACCAACGAGTAAAATCTCCTTGTGCTTCGGGCCCCCATAGTAGCAACAAAGAGTGTGCTAAACTATTGGCAGGGGTAGAAACTGCTGCGGTTAAGAAATTACAACCTTCCAAATAGGAACTAGCCAATCCATGGGTATACCAAGAAGTTACAAAAGTTGTCCCTGTAAACCAACCCCCTAAAGCGAAATAAGCACAAGGAAAGAGCAATAGGCCAGACCATCCTACAAAAACGAAACGGTCCCTTCGTAACCAGTCATCCATAGTATCAAATAGATCATTTTCTTCTTTAGGAATTCTACCAAGGGCTATAGTCATAGTGATCCTCCTATTCAATTACTTCAACCATTTCCGAGCACCTCATATCACTTTCCAAGGCATATGATAGTTTTATTATCTGTGGACGATTTCTTTCTCGTTCAATGCCCTTTTTCAATGGTCTCGAAGAGAGAAATTTCCCATTTTTATCTATGGAGTCACAGTCACAACCGAGGTCGTGGTAAATCCATGAATTTGATTCGATTTGTTTTTCTTATACTATTTATTTGTTTTTCTTATACTATAGAAATAGAAATAAATTGTTTTTCTTATACTATAGAAAGAAATAAACCTTTGAATTCAGCATTATTCCAAGACTCCTATTTCAAAGTCTATCTTTTAAGGGAAAAATGCAAATAAAAGTAACCCTTCTTTTCCCATTCCCTCTCTATTGCATGGGTGGAAGAACTAAAATAATAGAGGATTCTGAAAAAAAAAAATGGACCTTCGAAATCCAATTTTATGTGTAGCGCAAAGGAGTTGCGATTTCTTCTTATTCCTATAGAACATCTAGTAACAAGAATATGAAATCGTAAATAGCGAAAAATTCTTGTCTTGCGCGGTCTAAGTCTAAGGAAATAAAAAAAATTCGCTTATACAATTTCATCTACATCGAATTTATATATCAGAATAGCGGATAGAGGCATCATTAAAGGAGTCAGGTCTACTTACTTTATGCTTCTTTCCAATTTTATGGTGGATTTGATAAGAACCCTTTTTGCTTTCTTGATAAATAATCGACAAAAAAAGCGTTTTTTTTATATAACCTGCTTGTTTTATTATAATTATAACAAGTCCTATATGGAAATGCCCGCTAAAGAGAAAATCTATTTGATTGTCTCTCGGCCAATATCGATTTTTAGAAAGAAAAAACAAGAATTTTCTTCTTTTTTTATTAACATTAAGAAAAAAGAATATAATTAAAATGGAATTGGCAATATAATTTTTATAGACTTTTGAAAGAAAAAAAAGGGGTTTTTTGCAACCGTTATTTCTTATTTCTTGCCTATATCATATCACGGAAACCTTTCGCTTTGGAACGTGGAGAGATGGCTGAGTGGACTAAAGCGGCGGATTGCTAATCCGTTGTACAATTTTTTTGTACCGAGGGTTCGAATCCCTCTCTTTCCGCTCCCTTGGATCATTTGGGACTTTCGAATTGGAAAGAATTCTGACCCCCGGATTTTCTCATAGATAAATGTACGAAACAAATCCAATAAGAAAAAAAAAAACTGAATTTTTACTCCTCGCGTCCAGGATTCCGTCCTGGGTCATTAGATAAGAATCCAAAGATAAAGAGTGAAACAAAGAATATCACTACTGTATAAACAAAAAGTTTGAGAGTAAGCATTACATAATCTCCAAGATTTTTTTTTAAGGAATAGATTACCAGTTTTTCCTTACCACACGGATCCACTAGGATGGTTTTTTTTTATACCTAAAAATGCAAAAAAGAATTCTTGAAAAAAATTGCAAGAATTCTTTTATAATAAGCACTCTTATCAATAGCAAAAATAGGGTTAGGTGGTTAGGTATTGTGTAGGTACCTTTAGGTACCTGCTCAACCTAGGTGCAGGGGAGTAGAAAGGCTGATCCAAATTTATTGCTGTAGCTACCCATTCAATGTAGAAGAATTTAAATTTTAGAATCGAAGGTTCATAATATAAAAATATAAAACTTCTCGGCTTTTACCCATTTTAAAATTTTTTTGGAATGAACACATCATTCAATTTGGCATACAGAGTACTAAAGATTTCATCGAAAACTTACAGCAGCTTGCCAAACAAAGGCTAATAGAAAAAAGAATAGAGGTATAACAGGCATAATATCCACGATTGGATTGAAAATAGCATAAGCTTCGGGTAATTTGGCAAAGAAAAAACTAGTAGGATAAAGAACAGAATTAAAACAGATACAGGTTAAACTAAGTATATTAGGCATAACAAGCATTTCATTCTTGTAGAGTAAATAATTGGATTTTTCTTGAGTTATTTTTTTAAGGGAAAGAAGGAAAAGGCAGATTCAAAATCTTTTTTCTTCGGACTTTCCCAAACACAAAATACCTCCTTGTATTCGCACTCTCAAATGAGAGTGGAATAAATTCGACTTTCATATAATATCTTAATAGAATTCCATGTAATGATCAATGCATTTTTTTGATTCTATATTATCCGCATGTGTAGAATACTAGCAAGAGAATATCCCTCCTTTTTTATGTAATTGAAATGGTATTGACGAATAACAAATAAACATACTAGTGTTTATTAGTGTCGCATAAAACCCGAAATGGGGCGTGGCCAAGTGGTAAGGCAGCGGGTTTTGGTCCCGTTACTCGGAGGTTCGAATCCTTCCGTCCCAGATTGTTTCTGATGAAACAAACGGTGAAATCATATAGTATTCCGTACGAGACAAAAGTTTATTAAAGAGAATAATGATATCTTATTCTTTCTCAGAAAACATAATAAAGTCTTAAGTCCAGTCAAATTGACTATCTTTATTTTCATGAAAAAATGGGATCTATCAAGCACATTCAGGATATGCCTCTACTATAAAATCACTTAGTCATATTTTTTTCTTCCTTTTGGTATTCGAGTTGAAGAAGTACGAGAATTCTATAACTACCAAAAACTTTCAATCTTTTCATTGGAATAGTTTATTTAGTTATTATAGTTAATTGTTTTTGGTACTGAAAAAATATATTACTACTAGAATTCTAATTCTAGTAATTAAATTAATTAAACTTTTTTGGAGGTTGATAGTTTATTTATTGAGGAAGAGTCAATCCTTCTTTTCTCACTTCAAGATTGATCATCTCGAGCCATCCGTTGAGGGTGGAAATTTAAGAATAAATAAGTTTTAAGCAAACTTGTTTAGTCGTCTTTTTCAAACTATGTTTCATTCATATGATAGAATTTTAATATGGGTTTAAATAAATTGGATCTTGGCGGAGGCTTCCCGGATAAATACTTACTTTCTTTTATCCATATTGCTCCATAGATAGCAAGTTTTAATTAGTATAAAAAAACTAAACCAATGACTATTCATGATTCCATCCATATTGGATCAATTCTCTATACCACTTTGCAATGAAAAGAGGAATGTTTGTTATGGTAAAACTTCGTTTAAAACGATGTGGTAGAAAGCAACGTGCGACTTGAAGGACATGATCGATTGTGGATTTTGCTATCCATCATTTTCCATAGTAATGAAAATGCTCTTGGCTCGACATAGCCTGTTCTATTCGTTCCGAACCAAATTTGCGCTGGGTTTAAGTAACATAGTACACGATGGAGCTCGAGAGGACAGAATTTTTTTTATCAAGGGAAAGAATCTAGGGTTAGTGAAAACTAATAAATTAGGCCAACTTTGTCAGTCTATCCTTAATATAGAAATAAATCGAAAGGTTAAAATAAGAAGAAAGTCCAATAAAAGTATATCAGAATCAATCCCTCTTATTAGATTTCTATAGAAGAGATAAATGCTTTATCGAAGGAAATAAGAAAAAAGGGTATGTTGCTACTCTTTTGAAAGAAAAAAATAGGAATTCCCGAAGTAATGTCTAAACCCAAGGATTTCACAAATCAAAGATAAAGGATTCCAGAACAAGTAAACACAATTTTCAATTGTCTCAACAACAGAGTTGGATTAGAATAAGGAATAAAAGTCAATTCGTTCGAAATGAGACAAAGAAAAGAGTTTAAAGACGACTCAAAAATTTTGGAAGGATTTTGCCTTCGAAGTTTGTCAGGCAAAATTAGCCCACTTGAGTCATGAGTATAAATGAAATTTGTTTTTTCTGTAAGGAAATTAATGCACGTCATAGTCTAATTTCTATTATTATCGACAGAAATTCGAATCATTTTCTCGAGCCGTATGAGGAGAAAACCTCATATACGTTTCTAGGGGGGGGCGTTGTTTATCTACATCTATCCCAATAAGCTGTCTATCGAATCGTTGCAATTGATGTTCGATCTCGAAGAGAAGGAAGAGATCTTCAAAAAGTAGGTTTTTATGATCCGATAAAGAATCAAACTTGTTTAAATGTTCCAGCTATTCTCTATTTCCTTGAAAAGGGTGCTCAACCAACAAGAACTGTTTATGATATTTTAAGGAAGGCAGAATTCTTTAAAGAAAAAGAAAGAACTTTGAGTTAATTGAAGAACTAAATGAATCAAAAAATAGGATAGGAGAAGATTATTAGTATTCCTAGTTGTCTAATTATTTAGACACAATTTACCTCTTTTTTAATCCTATTTGGATTTATATTATATCGTGCCAATCCAACATAAGCCCCTATTTTATTTACTTTTTCTATCTAATTTGTTTTCTTACCATTGTATTTCCATTGACAAAGGTCTATTGAACAAATAGAATTTGTAGATAGATGGGTCTCTTTATCCTCACTCCATATTCAATTTTTCCGCCTACACTTCGCTCAAATGATAAGGGTGTTCCTCTTGCATGTATTCTCATGACAATATAATATATATTTTTTATAATATATATTTTTTGTTAATAAAAATCGCTAAAAATAAGGAGAATTTGGCCATCGTGATTAGGGTCGCTCTTTTTTTAACTTTACTTTAGTGGAATTTCACCGGACCTGTTCGTTTTGGCATTTGAGTGTTTTTCATGGTCGATAAAAAAAATCTTTTGATGTCTTGCTAGTTCAATGTTTTGACAGAAGCGCGCGGTGTAATTCCATTGATTTTTGGATTTCGATCGTATCTAAGATCCTTTTTTTATCTGGGTTGCTAACTCAATGGTAGAGTACTCGGCTTTTAAGTGCGACTATGATCTTTTACACATTTGGATGAAACAACAAATTCGTCCAGACTCTTGGTAGAGTCTAGAAGACCACGACTGATCCTCAAAGGTAATGAATGGAAAAAATAGCATGTCGTAATAAAATCAATCTTTTTTGAATGGAATCCAAAATTACGATTTTCTGGGTCTAATGAATAAATGGATAGAGCCTGGCTCCAATTCTGGTAAAATAAAAAGCAACGAGCTGAACTTCCTAATTGGAATGATTCCCCGCTCTAATTAGACGTTAAAAATAGATTAGTGCCGGATGCGGGGAAAGGTTGGGTTTTCCTATGAGTGGACCCTTTATTTTTTCTTTTTTTTTTTAGAAATCCTAATTATTCTTGATTATGGATTGAATAAGGGATGTTATGGATTGAATGTGTAAAAGAAGCAGTATATTGATAAAGAGGCTGTATTCCAAAGTCAAAAGAGCGATTGGCCTGCAAAAATAAAAAACTTGTTCTGTTCTTTTTTTTTAATTAGAACAAACATAAACTAATTGGGTAGAAAAGGAGCAGAAAAAGATCTGTGGATTAGACTCCCTTTCTTTCC
>NW_028259574.1:45000-50064 GCF_056163025.1 Triticum urartu | reverse complement strand
ACCGCAACTTCTGTATTTATTATCGCCTTCATCGCTGCCCCTCCAGTAGATATTGATGGTATTCGTGAGCCTGTTTCTGGTTCTTTACTTTATGGAAACAATATTATCTCTGGTGCTATTATCCCTACTTCTGCGGCGATCGGATTGCACTTTTACCCAATTTGGGAAGCTGCATCTGTTGATGAGTGGTTATACAATGGTGGTCCTTATGAGCTAATTGTTCTACACTTCTTACTTGGTGTAGCTTGTTATATGGGTCGTGAGTGGGAACTTAGTTTCCGTCTGGGTATGCGTCCTTGGATTGCTGTTGCATATTCAGCTCCTGTTGCAGCTGCTACTGCTGTTTTCTTGATTTACCCTATTGGTCAAGGAAGCTTTTCTGATGGTATGCCTTTAGGAATCTCTGGTACTTTCAACTTTATGATTGTATTCCAGGCAGAGCACAACATCCTTATGCATCCATTCCACATGTTAGGTGTAGCTGGTGTATTCGGCGGTTCCCTATTCAGTGCTATGCATGGTTCCTTGGTAACCTCTAGTTTGATCAGGGAAACTACTGAAAATGAATCCGCTAATGAGGGTTACAAATTTGGTCAAGAGGAAGAAACTTATAATATTGTGGCTGCTCATGGTTATTTTGGCCGATTAATCTTCCAATATGCTAGTTTCAACAACTCTCGTTCTTTACACTTCTTCTTGGCTGCTTGGCCTGTAGTAGGAATCTGGTTCACTGCTTTAGGTATTAGTACTATGGCTTTCAACCTAAATGGTTTCAATTTCAACCAATCTGTAGTTGATAGTCAAGGTCGCGTTATTAATACTTGGGCTGATATCATCAACCGTGCTAACCTTGGTATGGAAGTAATGCACGAACGTAATGCTCACAACTTCCCTCTAGACTTAGCTGCTGTTGAAGTTCCATCTATTAATGGATAAGGTTTTTCTGCTAACATATAAGAATTTTTGAAGACAGAAATACCCAATATCTTGTTCTAGCAAGATATTGGGTATTTCTGTCTTTATTTTGAATCTTTTTTTCTTCTTAATCTTTCTATTCAGAATTCAGTTAACGACGAGATTTAGTATCCTTTCTTGCATTTTCATAACTCGTGAAATGCCGAGTAGGCACGAATTCCCCCAATTTGCGACCTACCATAGGATTTGTTATGTAAATAGGTATATGTTCCTTTCCATTATGAATCGCGATTGTATGGCCAACCATTGTGGGTAGAATGCTAGATGCCCGGGACCACGTTACTATTGTTTCTTTCTCCTCCTTCATATTGACCTTTTCTATCTTTGCCAATAAATGATGAGCTACAAAAGGATTCGTTTTTTTTCGTGTCACAGCTGATTACTCCTTTTTTCCTTTTTAAAGAGTGGCATTCTATGTCCAATATCTCGATCGAAGTACGGAGGTCAGAATAAATAGAATAATGATCAATGGAAAAAAGAAAAAAATCCTTTAGCTGGATAAGGGGCGGATGTAGCCAAGTGGATCAAGGCAGTGGATTGTGAATCCACCATGCGCGGGTTCAATTCCCGTCGTTCGCCCATCGCATTATTGCAAATTCCAAAAATGCAATTTTCCATATTCCTAGTTACGTATTTACTTACGGCGACGAAGAATAAAACTATCGCTATATTTTTTCCTTTTCCTAGTTCTTCTTCCAAGCGCAGGATAACCCCAAGGGGTTGTGGGTTTTTTTCTACCAATGGGAGCTTTCCCTTCACCGCCCCCATGGGGGTGGTCCACAGGGTTCATAACTACCCCTCTTACTACGGGGCGTTTACCTAGCCAACACTTAGATCCGGCTCTACCCAAACTTTTTTGGTTCACCCCAACATTACCCACTTGTCCGACTGTTGCTAAGCAGTTTTGGGATACTAAACGGACCTCCCCAGATGGTAATCTTAAAGTGGCCGATTTACCCTCTTTTGCAATGAGTTTCGCTACAGCACCTGCTGCTCTAGCTAATTGCCCACCCCTTCCACGTGTGATTTCTATGTTATGCATGGCCGTGCCTAAGGGCATATCGGTTGAAGTAGATTCTTCTTTTCTCTCAAAAAACCCCTTCCCAAACTGTACAAGCTTCTTCCAAAGCATACGGCTTTCTAGATGTATATGACGATCTCTAGACAGATGGATCTTATATGAATCATATGATGAAGTACCACATGAGTGGATATATAGGAAAGGAATCCAAATCTGCCGAATCGCTCATGTTATGATCTTCTACATCCTAGGTCTCTGCGTTCCGTCATCTGGCTTATGTTCTTCATGTAGCATTCAGATCGAATGACTCTATGAAATTACGTCGATACTTCCACATATTATGGGTAACGTAGGAGACATCCCTATTTTCCCCCGGGGGTCTTAATTACCACTGCTTAGCTTTCAATTTGCCTCTGACCATCAAATTAAATGTGAATAACCCGTCCTCCTCTCTTTGAAACAAGGGGCGCTTCCGGTTCTGTGCGTGCTTCAAACAATTTTGTCTTCTCCATATTACCATATCTCTAGAGCCAATAATTTTCTATGAGGAACTACTGAACTCAATCACTTGCTGCCGTTACTCAACAGTTTTCTGTTGAGGTCTATCCCGTAGAGGTAGTCAAATTGGATCAGTGATCGATTTCTAGGTTTCGTCGTAAACCTAATTGGTTACTTCCAATTACGTAAATCAATAGTTCAAACCGCACTCAAAGGTAGGGCATTTCCCATTGATATAGGAACTTTTGTACCAGAAACAATAGTATCTCCAATTATAGCCCCTCTGGGATGTAAAATATATCTCTTCTCACCATCCCCATAGTGTATGAGACAAATGTATGCATTTCGATTAGGGTCGTATTCTATGGTTACGATTCTACCAGATATGTCTTTTTGATTCCGTCGAAAATCTATTTTACGGTATAGGCGCTTATGACCTCCCCCTCTATGCCTTGCGGTAATGATTCCTCTGGAATTACGACCTTTACCACAACGGTGCCGTCCATGGATCAAATTATTTCGTGGATTGGATTTCACTTGCCTGTCTACGGTTCCCTTGCGTGTGCTCGGGATAGGTGTTTTGTATAAATGTTTCGCCGTATTATTAAGTATTCTCCTTTAGTTTTTTTCTCTATCTAGAAGTGGAATAGAATAACCCGGTTGAAGGGTAATGATCATACGTCTGTAATGCATTGTATGGCCCAGAATAGGTCCTATTCTTCTACCTTTTCCAGGTAGTCGATGGCTATTCACAGCTACCACCTTAACACCAAAGAAGAGTTCGACCCAATGCTTTATTTCTGTCTTAGTGAATCCCGATTCGACATTAAAAGTATATTGATTCTTTCCCAATAAACGAAGACTTTTTTCTGTAAATACTGCGTATTTGATTCCATCCATAAATCGACTTTCCCTCCTATGCTCTGAGTTCCAGTATCGATAAGAATTCGAGTTCTTATTGTTCTTATGTTATGGTATGAATATACCATACCAATTCGTTATGTATGGATGATGGATGAGATTCCATGGATAGAGAGCCAGTTCCAATAGACTTATGGAATGTTCCCGTTCGTGTGCATCCAGCAGGAATTGAACCCGCAAATTTACCAATTATGAGTTGGGCGCTTTAACCATTCAGCCATGGATGCTTAACAGGGATCATCGTACATCGTAAATAACCAATTTTCATATAGAAAGACATATCATAGAAAAATGAAATCGAAAATATTCCGAGATGGCAAATATTCGGAGATGACTATGAAAACACCTCTCTGGATCCTCGAATTGAAAGAGAGATTGAGAGGGATCAAGAATCCTAATTCTCGCTATTTGGAATGGATCCAATTCTATTGAGTCTGACTCATAGTGATCATTTCTCTTTAGCAAAGAATGACCTTGGTTATCAAAGGATTGAACAACCGGGATCCATTTACTTATGATACCTAGTTGGCATTGATAACAAGGATCTAATGAATTATGAGTTTAATAGATCCTCTTTAGCAGAAAGACGTATATTCCTTGCTCATTATCAGACAATCACTTATTCCCAAACCTCGTGTGGGACTAATCGTTTTCATTTACCATCTCATGGAAAACCCTTTTCGTTCCGCTTAGCCCTATCGGGTATTTTAGTGATAGGTTCTGTAGGAACTGGACGATCCTATTTGGTCAAATACCTAACGAAAAATTACGATTTTCCTTTCATTAAGGTACGAGGGCTTCTTATTCCACAAGAACGAAAGCACCTTTTCATTCTTTCATATACTAGGGGTTTTTACTTGGAAAAGACAATGTTCCATACTAAAGGATTCGGGTCCATAACCACGAGTTCCAGTGCACTAGATCTTGTAGCACTTAGCAACGAAGCCCTATCCATTAGTATTCCACATAAGAAATCCATTCTAGAAAAAAATACAATTAGATTAGCTCTTCATAGACAAACTTGGGGTTTGCGAGCCAAGGTAAGATCGGCTCGGGATCATGGGACCCTTTTCTATCAGATAGGAGGGGCTCTTGTACAAAATAGACTTACTAAGTAATAACCCCATAGAATCTATCTATATAAAGATAAAGAGGCAATCGTGTCAGGAAGCGGGTTTTTCTTTGGCCAAAAGGTACTTCGAACTTGGAACGAGCATGAAGAGATTAACGAGACTTCTTTCTCTTTTGAGTTTTTCTGGCGGACCTGCCGCGCAAGATCTTTGGTCTTCCCCTGGAACCGATGAAAAAAAGTGGATCGCTTCTTATGTACTCGCTCAGAATGATTCTTCTCTATCTATAGTTCATGGCCTATTAGAAGTAGAAGGTGCTCTGGTGCAATCCTTACCGACAGAAAAAGATTGCAGTCAGGTTGATAATAGTCGAGTGACATTACTTCGTCGGTCCGAACTAAGGAATCTGTTAGAAATGTTTTGAAATGGATATTGTTCTCTCTTTGATCAGGGATTGCTATATGAAAAGAAGTGGAGTTTGAAAAAGGGAACGGAATGCTCAAACCGGAACTGCTAGAGGAACGAATTTTCAATAGCATAACTTGGGCTCCTAGAATATGGCGCCCTTGGGACAATCTA